>NC_057409.1:18817283-18966361 GCF_019320065.1 Cervus canadensis | reverse complement strand
CAGAGAAATGCAAATCAAAACCACAATGAGGTACCATCTGACACCAATCAGAATGGCTGCTATCCAAAAGTCTACAAGCAATAAATGCTGGAGAGGGTGTGGAGAAAAGGGAACCCTCTTACACTGTTGGTGGGAATGCAAACTAGTACAGCCACTATGGAGAACAGTGTGGAGATTCCTTAGAAAACTGTAAATAGAACTGCCATATGACCAGCAATCCCACTCCTGGGTATACACACCGAGGAAACCAGAATTGAAAGAGACACATGTACCTCAATGTTCATCACAGCACTGTTTACAATAGCCAAGACATGGAAGCAACCTAGATGTCCATCAGCAGATGAATGGATAAGAAAGCTGTGGTACATATACACAATGGGATATTACTCAGCCGTAAAAAGAATTCATTTGAATCAGTTTCCTAATGAGAGGATAAAGCTGGAGCTCTATACAGAATTGAAGTAGCCAGAAAGATTAAGAACATTACAGCATTACTAACGCATTATATAGGATTTAAAGATGAGTAACATAACCCTATATGCAAAACAAGGAAAAATGACACAGAATACAGAACAGCTTTTGAACTCTGTGGAAGAAGTAAGTGGAATGTTTTCGAGAGAACAGCATCAAAACATGTATATTATCTAGGGTGAAACAGATCACCAGCCCAGGCTGGATGCATGAGACAAGTGCTCGGTCCTGGTGCACTGGGAAGACCCAGAGGAATCGGGTGGAGAGGGAGGTGGGAGGGGGGATCGGGATAGGGAATACGTGTAAATCTATGGCTGATTCATATCAATGTATGACAAAACCCACTGAAATGTTGTGAAGTAATTAGCCTCCAACTAATAAAAAATTGAAAAAAAAAAAAAAAAGTTTGGGGAATTACCAATAGATTTCAATTACCCATGTTACTCTTACTGAAGGCTGATTCATTGTGAAGAGGAGAGATTTAGCTGGACAGTCTTGCTGTTTCTAAGACAGAACTGTCCTTACTCTTTTTGTAATTATTGTACAGAACATATATTATATGTGCAATTGTGACCATACAGATCCTTACTTCCCCAATCCCGTGACCTGTGATTAATGCAATGAAAAAATAATCATGATCACTTAAATCAACTTGCAGTAACATATAAAAATAAAATAAAGGAATTAAGTTTCAATATTCATGCCTTTTATTGTGGGGCCATGATCTTGATACAAAGAAGAAGAAATACTGGTGAGTTACTTTTTGGAAGGCAAGAAAAACAATTAGAGTCCACATGGTGTATAACCTATGGCATATAAGGCTACTAAATTGTCTTAAAATGCAATGTTTACATAAGCTTAAGAACGAAAGGAACGTTCCGTGAATATTAGAAAAACATTGCCATACACAAAAGTATTGGCTTCTCCTACATTAATTTGGCTTCTCCTTCCTAAATTTAGTTGGATAATCTCTTCACCTATTCAAATCTTAATCACACTTCAAAGTCTAAATTAACATCCACTTCTCTTTTTGAAGGTGTTGTCCATTACAAATCCAGTGTCTTTCTGTGTTCTCAGCTATAAATACCCATAATGCTCATTTGTCACCTGATTTATACTATCTTGATATGTCACTGCAGAGTTATATCATTTAACTTATTATTTATTGCTTGACTTTTCACATCAGAAACCAGTACAATCTCCCAAACCAGACTGTAAATTATTTTAGAGTGGGGGCCATTTGTGATCTATCCTTGTATCTTTCTCTCTCTCTGTGTGTGTGTGTGTGTGTGCATGCGTGTTTTAGTCACTCAGTCCTGTCCCACTCTTTGCGACCCCATGGACTGTAGCCTGCCAGGATTCCCTGTCCATGGAATTCTCCAGGAAAGAATACTGGCGTGGGTTGCCATTCCCTTCTCCAGGGGATCTTCTCAACCCAGGGACTGAACCCAGATCTCCTGCATTGCAGGCAGATTCTTTACCATCTGAGCCACCAGGGAAGCCCCTATCTTTCCTTAGGAGCTAACAACATTTTAAATATATTTAGGTTGGATTGTATGAAATTACCCATATGTGATCATTTTTGATATATGATCAATAAAAAAGTGAATTTTATATGGTTCAACGTAATAACAGTTGTTCTAGAAATAATTGTGGAATGAGAATTATATTCAAAATTTTAAAATCATATATATATATATGCATATATAATAGATCATTTAGAATAGATCATTGAATTTGTTTTACTTTTTCTAGAAGCTATTTAGTCCCAAACAGCTTTATTATTAATTCATTAGCTTCTAGACGTGATTTTTTAAAAAATGAATATGACTATTTTCTAAGGAAATAAGCATAATTGAAATAACAGATCATAAAATACTGACTCTCTTAGCATGGTAATGCTAATATTGAATTTTTCTGGCACTATTTATCAGTTGATAAAACCATTCTTTAGACTAATATTAGTTACAGGTAATCTTTATTGTTGAATATATGTAGTATCCCAGGTGCTGTTCTAAGCATTTCCTATTGATACACTCACTGAAGAACCTGCATCTCAACCCTGTGAAATGGGTAATAATATATTTTTTCAGATGAGCAAATGTAGGCATGAAGAGGTAATTTGCTCAAAATCACACAACTAGTAATCATAGAACTGGGTGTCAAATTCAGGCAGTCTGGCTTCAATCCTTCTTTTAAATGCCACTGGAATTCTAATCAATAGAAATAGAGTTATTCAAAAATTAGAATAAATTAAAAATAATTTAGCCTTATGAAAGATATAGCATCTGGTGATGACTTTATAATTTAGAGTTACAGAGTTGAATAGACCATATTTAGGGCTTGAAACCTGCAGCTTTGGTTCTTTCATAAACAACTCAAAACCAGTTTGTGTTAAATCTGGAATTTATAGTTTTGAATCCTCTACAAGAATTTTATAAGAGGAGAGAAAATAGGATTATGTAACATGTGTATCTTAATTAATCAGGCATATTTATTTTCATATTTAGTTATGAATATATGCATGAAATATTTTTTAAGATTATGTTTAATGTTACTTTTTTTTTATAATCAATGTACGTTCTCTATTGAAGATATTTGTTTTCTTTGGTACTTGAAAACTATACAAAATCCAGCAGATGAATGGATAAGGAAGCTGTGGTACATACACACCATGGAATATTACTCAGCCATTAAAAAGAATTCATTTGAATCAGTTCTAATGAGATGGATGAAACTGGAGCTCATTATACAGAGTGAAGTAAGCCAGAAAGATAAAGACCAATACAGTATACTAATGCATATATGTGGAATTTAGAAAGATGGTAATGATAACCCTATATGCAAAATAAAAAAGAGACACAGATGTACAGAACAGACTTTTGGACTCTGTGGGAGAAGGCGAGGGTGGGATGTTTTGAGAGAACAGCATCGAAACATGTATATTATCAAGGGTGAAACAGATCACCAGCCCAGGTTGTATGCATGAGACAAGTGCTCGGGGCTGGTGCACTGGGATGACCCAGAGGGATGGGGTGGGAAGGGAGGTGGCAGGGGGGGATCGGGATGGGGAATACATGGAAATCCATGGCTGATTCATGTCAATGTATGGCAAAAACCACTACAATATTGTAAAGTAATTAGCCTCCAACTAATAAAAATAAATGGAAAAAAAAAAGAATAAGAAAAAAAAACTATACAAAATCACACAGAGAATACTGCTGCTTCACTCAGAACAGTAATCAATAGATTGAAATATATATGCATATATAATGTACATTATGTTATCATAGTTAAATATACATATAAAACATGATCAGTAAAATGATTTGTCTTAATGTATAACTATAAGCATTCTTTATAATTGAACTTTTTTGTAACAATAAATGAAATAATCCAGTATGATTTTTCTGTTTTCAAGAAACGAAACACACTTTCCTCTGGAATACAGCATCAAATAATGACAAATGCATTAAATAGGTAAGTAAGCACTTGGCTTTAAATTTCTGGGCCTGAAATTGGGCTGGGTTGGCTTGAAAAATGGGACAGTTAAATTAGATGACTTTATGTTGTTCAAATGTCAGCTTTCTGCAAGTGTCTGAAAGCAAGATTTGTTTATCAGTTCTAAAATCTATACTCTAGTAAATGCAATTCTGATCCTAATAAAATAACCAAGCATACCCTTCCCTTTAAGAAAACAGCTAAAGGAAAACAGCCATGACTGTATTTTTCTTAGATATAGACTTAGGAGCTTACTATAATGAGTTGAATCATTCAAAACCTGTGAAGATTTTTCTGTAAGGAGATCCAAGAAGCCTTTATCCAATGCTTAAGTTTAGGAAGAGCTACTAGAAAAGATTGGAGGTGTGGTGTATGACTGGAGGTTTAGAATTTTTAAATCAGACCTTTCTGAAATGCTTCAGTTTTCTGATCATTTCCATGAATTACATGTTTAATGTCATCAGGGGGTTATCCCCATGAGCAAACTGTGTGTGATTTTGTTGTGTGGTTTTACTGCTGTTTCTGCTTTAGAAGAAGTGCTTGAAAACTCAAACCAGTGTTCAATTAGCTCAATCAGTTCAGAGACAGCGGTGTGGTGTTAGAGGCAGCGTTACCTTCTTACAGGCAGTGATGGAGCCGCCCAGGCTACTTTCCAAGCTGGCGCTGGCGCTGCCTTGCTGCGTCTCCGGAACCTCGTACATCAGGGGTGACTCCAAGCTGCTGTTTGTTCCCCAAAACACAAAAGAGAACACATTCTGTGAGTCATCTGCATATTTAGAAAGAAAGAAGCACAATGTGCTTTATGCAAAATCATCTTTTCAGATCGCGCTGGACACTGCAAACCTTCTGCTGACATTGATGTTGGTTTCCTTGCTGGTTTCACTTTTGTATTTGGTGGGACGACTATGACCTATTCCATTCTGAATATAAAATTGTGACCCATCGCCCTCCACAGTCTGTGGATGGACACATCTGCATGATTTCTAGCAGAGTTGACACATTTTCTTAAGCAAGCAGTTCTAAAACCCAAGTAATATTCTTTCCATTGTCACATTATTTCTACTCAGCCAAAATGAATACATAAAAAATACTCATATTATTTTTTCAAATGAGAGGAAAACAATTTTAATTGGGAAGCAGTGTGGTATCATGAAAAGAATATGAGCTTTAGAAAACACAGGTCATCTCTTTATCATCCCTGTGACTGGAGACAGTATCTTACTTAGTTTTCTTGTTTCCAAAATTCTAGACTTATATCCTCTTCCCCTATTCCTGTCAAATCTTGGTGGGCTTGACTATATACAGGGGTGTATAAATATTTTAAAAGATCTGAAATTGCTTATACAGGCTCAAGACATGATAAAAATAAAAATTATTTTTAGAAAATAGTTTTAGAATATTGAAGGTAACAGCTACCCACTCCAGTATTCTGACCTGGAGAATTCCACGGACTGTATAGGCCATGGGATCGCAAAGAGTCAGGCATGACTAAGTGACTTACTGAGCTGAGCTGAGAAATATTAAGATTCAGAGGGCTCCTTGTATATTTAAATTAGGCTGAATAATTTTCTTCTGAAAATATGCAAATCTAGATTTTTAAAAAGTATACTGATATCTCAAGTCTACATATTTTATTTTTGTGGTTGTTGACCACATAGAATATGTGACATAGAACATAGAACATTCATTAAAACATATTTTTTGAAATATTGTCTGATGACTCTTTATGTAATTATCAACCCAACATATAGAATTTTTTTCTTCGGATTAAGAAGCACCAAACAGAAGATCCATTAAAAAAACACTGTGTTTCTAAATAACCTATAAGCCTCATGCTTGAGGTTCTGAATCAGTCAATTTTCACTGCATTGTGATTAGCCATAAGTCAAATATTGCATGCATGTAGTCTATTTGTATTTCTGTTAATAACTACTATGAATAACATTCTTTTTTTTACATGACTGCAGATGGTGCTCTGTAACAGATCAGAAATTTGGGTAAAAATTTTATAAAATAATTCAATTAAAATCTGTTTTGTTTTAAACCTTATGTATTGTTTTCTGAGTAACTGCCACCTTGAGGAATAGAATGAAACGACAACATCCATATTATTTTTGATGAACTAGGGAAAGATTGGGAAAGGAAGGATGAAAGGAAGAAAGGAAGGAAGGGATGGAGGAAGAAAAGAAAAAGGAAGAAGGAGGGGGAGGGATCAGGAAACAGAGGGAGAAGGGAACTGACTCTAGATCCTGGTTCTAATGCCTTAGCCAAGACACTGCCTAGCTTTTCAAGGCCTGTCTCTTTTTTGTTTATAAATGAAATGCTTATAGTGAAGTCTGTGGTCCCTGCTAGCTCTGGACCTCACTTTCAAAATATCATTGAGAGTCTGAGTTTTCAGCCTTGTTTTTACAGGCTTCTTGCAATGTAGGGCCTATACCCTACTTATCATCAGTAAGTGATTCTCCCTCAAACTCAGCTCTAGGCCTTCTGAATGCTTTCTCGGCAACAGGAAAGTTTGACTTTTATACCAAACAGGTTATCATTGTGAGATTCTAAATCATTTACACATGGAAGACAGGATCACCAACCAAGGTAACTATGGTCTGTAACAACTTGGCCCATGACTCAAAAGAAATTGTGTTATTATTCTTACTAGGAGCCAGTCAGAGCTCTATGTGCAGGAGTTCGGGAGACAGGCTGAAGAGTCTGCATAGCTGCCTGCCCTGTTTCTGTTATGTCCTTTAGGCATCTCTGGTGAATTGAAGGATCACTTCCATCTAGGCCACCAAAGGATTTAAGTCCAGTGTTGGGACATTCCCCATGGCTCACTGCAGGGTTAGTGATCCTGAGAGCGGTAGGTAGGAAGGCTGAGAAATGAGATGGACACAAACCTAATTAAAACAGAGTAGAAACAGAGCTTCAGCAATCAGTATCTCTCTAAAGGTGGATCACATCTAACTTAGGGAAAACTGGGTAGGTCCAAAATCAGGGAACCTAGGCCAGAGTAAAAGATCATCCATGCAAGCTCTGTTTTCCCGTAAAGCACATTGTACAAGTAGCCACATTGCTCAGCCGTGTCTGACTCTTTGGGACCCTATGGACTGTAGCCTGCCAGGCTCCTCTGTCCATGGAATTCTCCAGGCAAGAATACTGGAGTGGATACCCATTCTCTTCTCCAGGGGATCTTCCCTACCCAGGGATTGAACCCGGTCTCCCCCACTGCAGGCAGATTCCTTACCATCAGAGACACCAGGAAGAGTAGCCACAGTACTATAGTTATTATTATACACATAAAAATTTAATTGCTGAGTTAGTCTAGGAGAAAAAAGAAATGCCAAGTCACCAGATCACCAGATGGTCAATACCGAAATCAAACTGATTATATTTGTAGCCATAGATGGAGACGCTCTATACAGTCAGCAAAAACAAGACTGGGAGCTGACTGTGGCTCAGACCATGAACTCCTTATTACAAAATTCAGACTTAAATTGAAGAAAGTAGTGAAAACCACTAGACCCCATTCAGGTATGACCTAAATTAAATTCCTTACGATTATACAGTTCAGTTCAATTCTGCTCAGTCGTGTCCAACACTTTGTGACCCCACGGACCACAGCACATCAGGCCTCCCTGTCCATCACCAACTCCCAGAGCTTGCTCAAACTCATGTCCATTGAGTCAGTGATGCCATCCAACCATCTCATCCTCTGTCGTCCCCTTCTCCTCCTGCCTTCAATCTTTCCCAGCATCAGGGTCTTTTCCAATGAGTCCGTTCTTCGAATCAGGTGGCCAAAATATTGGAGTTGCAGCTTCAGCATCAGTCCTTCCAATGAATATTCAGGACTGATTTCCTTTAGGATTGACTGGTTGGATCTCCTTGCAGTCCAAGGGACTCTCAAGAGTCTTCTCTAACACCCCAGTTCAAAAGCATCAATTCTTCGGCGCTCAGCATTTTCTTTATAGTCCAACTCTCACATCCTCTCACTACTGGAAAAACCATAGCTTTGACTAGACAGACCTTTGTTGGCAAATTAATGTCTCTGCTTTTTAATACACTGTCTAGGTTGGTCATAGCTTTTCTTCCAAGGAGCAAGCATCTTTTAATTTCATGGCTGCAGTCACCATCTGCAGTAATTTCGGAGTCCCCAAAAATAAAGTCTCTCACTGTTTCCACTGTTTCCCACGATTATACAGTGGAAGTGACAAACAGATTCAAATGATTAGATCTGATAGCCAGTGCCTGAAGAACTTTGGACAGAAGCTCGTGACATTGTACAGGAGACAGTGATAAAGATCATCCCCAAGAAAAAGAAATGCAAAAAGGCAAAATGAGGAGGCCTTACAAATAACTGAGAAAAGAAGAGAAACTAAAGGCAAAGGAGAAAAGGAAAGATATACCCATTTGAATGCAGAGTTTCAAAGAATAGCAAGGAGAGATAAGAAAGTGTTCCTCAGTGATCAGTGCAAAGAAAGAGGGAAACAGTAGAATGGGAAAGACTAGAGATCTCTTCAAGAAAATTAAGAGATACCAAGGGAACATTTCATACAAAAATGGGCACAATAAAGGATAGAAATGGTATGGACCTCTAAGTGGACCAACAGTTAGAACTGGACATTTCTGCTCCTTGGAAGAAAAGCTATGACCAACCTAGACAGCATGTTAAAAAGTAGAGACATTACTCTGCCAATAAAGGTCTGTCTAGTCAAAGCTGTTTTCTCCAGTAGTCATGTATGGATGTGAGAGCTGGATTATAAAGAAAGCTGAGTGCCGAACTGATGCTTTTGAACTGTGGTGTTGGAGAAGTCTCTTGAGAGTCCCTTGGACTGCAAGGAGATCCAACCAGTCAATCCTAAAGGAAATCAGTCCTGAATATTCATTGGAAGGACTGATGCTGAAGCTGCAACTCCAATATTTTGGCCACCTGATTCGAAGAACGGACTCACTGGAAAAGACCCTGATAATGGGAAAGATTGAAGGCAGGAGGAGAAGGGGACGACAGAGGATGAGATGGTTGGATGGCATCACCAACCCGATGGACATGAGTTGAACAAGCTCTGGGAGTTGGTGATGGACAGGGAGGCCTGGCGTGTTGCAGTCCATGGGGTCGTAAAGAGTCAGACACGACTAAGTGACTTAACTGAACTGACTGAGCCACATGTATCCTGGTATGAAAATCTTTCTGCCTTTAAGATGATAGTGAGATTGAGATCCTAGTCAGAAATGAAGGTGAAGAAGGGGATTTGAAAGTGTTGCTTGCCTGCAGAGCTTGCTCCATTCGTTTTAAGGCTAAGCATGTATAGCATTAACAAAATAAAAAATGTGTCCTCAAAGCATCTCTGCTCTCCCGAAATACATTATGAATCAATTTAATGATGCCTATATCTAAAATATATCTAGAGAGGCACATCTTTTAAACCACGTGACATCAATGTAAGTTTCCAGTAGGTGACTACAACCCAGCTCAATCTATTTCCATGCCTTTGGGAAGGAGATGGAATTTTCAGAGTATCTGCAAAAATGTTTTCTCTCTAGAAGCAGAACATTTGCTGCTACAGGATGAGACAGCGCTGGCAAGAACATGAAACTCATGCATTTATTAGAAATGAGCACAAATTGACATTAAAAGAACTGCTGTCAAGATATAGCACAGCCTTATAACTTGCTCTTAATGGGGAAGGATGTAAATACTTCCCTGGGACATTTTTGTTTGATTTTGACAAGTGCTGACAGTATTTATTAAGCACATCCTTTCCGTCTGGTTTCACGCTAAAACTGCTAAATGCATTTCAGTGAGGAGGAAGATCAAGGTAGGAAGGAGGCACCACAGCAGAATTTAAAGTAGTGACTTTAAAAGTATTATAGGAGGAGAAGCAGACACCTTTGTAGAACAATGTCGTATACCAATGAGATCCTGAGTTGCCACCACACTGCAATCAATGATTCATGCAATGTGAATAAGTAGGTCAACCATTAGTAGTGAAAATAGCTTAAGGAATATTCAGTGATTTCACCAGAGAATGAAATGACCCACTACTGGAAATTGAGTGGTTTTTATGTTGCTACTCGAAGTTCAGTCTATGTACCAGCAGCACTCTTGGAAGCTTGTTGATACCCAGGATCTCATGACCTGCCCTAGAGCTACTGGATGAGATCTGCATTTTGACACTAAACTCATGGGATTCACATTCTCATTAAAGCTTGAGAAGCATTTATCTAAGGTCTTAAGTTACATATATATTCTTTTTGCCCTTGAGCCTTTGCACATGATATTACTTCTTTTAGAAACACACAGATGAACCTATCTTCAGGGCAGGAATAGGAATGTATTTGCAGACACAGGGAACAGACACACAGAGACAGGGTAGCAGGTATGAGGTGAACTGGGAGATTGGGATTCACACACATGCACTGCCATATGTAAAAGTGATAGCCAGTGGGAAGCTGCTGGATAGCGCATGGAGCTCAGCTTGGTGCTCTGTGATGACCTAGATGGATGGGATGGAGGTGGGGTGGGAGGGAGGTCCAAAAGAGTCCAAAAGACTGTTGTTGTTGTTAGGTTGCCCAGTCGTGTCTGACTCTCTGCAACCCCAAGGACTGCAGCACGCAAGGCCTCCCTGTCCCTCACCATCTCCCAGAGTTTGCCCAAGTTCATGTTCATTGCATCGGTGATGTTGTCCAGTTATCTCATCCTCTGATGCCCTCTTCTCCTTCTGCCTTCAATCTTTCCCAGAATCAGGGACTTTTCCAATAAGTCATCTGTTCGCATCAGATGACCAAAATACTGGAGCTTTCTCATCAGTTCTTCCAGTGAATATTCAGGGTTGATCTCCCGTAAGATTGACCAGTTTGATCTCCTTGTCATCCAAGGGGCTTTCAGGGTCTTCTCCAGCACCACAACTCGAAGGCATCAATTACTTGGTGTTCTGCCTTTTTCATGGTCTAGCTCTCACAACTGTACATGACCACTGGGAAGACCATATTCTTGACTACATGGACCTTTGTTGGCAGAGTAATGTCTCTGCTTTTCAATACACTGCACTGTCTAGGTTTGTCATTACTTTCCTGCCAAGAAGCAATCATCTTCTAATTTCATGGCTGCAGTCACCGTCCAGAGTCATTTTGGAGCCCAAGAAGAGGAAATCTGTCACAACTTCCACTTTTTCCCCTTCTATTTGCCATGTAGTATTGGGGGCAGATGCTACCATCTTAGTTTGTTTTTTTTTAATATTTAGTCTTAAGCCTGCTTTTTCACTGGGATATATGTGCACATATAAATGCTGAATTTCACTGTACAGCAGAAACTAACACAACAGTGTAAAGCAATTATCCCCCAATTAAAAAAAACACCCTTCCTGTACCCACCCCCACCCCACCCCGCCCCCCTGCTTCCTCCAGGATAATTTCTACTCTATCCTTTGAGTCTCCATTTATAAATCACCTCTTGCATCTCTTTCTTTCCCCTCTCTCTGCTAAGGTGACTGCTCCTCTCCAACCTCCAATGGCCAATGCATGCACATGCATACACACACACACACACACACACACACACACACACACACCTTCACCCTTCCTCCTCCCTCATCTTCCAAATCTCAACTCAACCCAAGAAATGAGATAGATACTCTCCTTGTGAGTTCCAATAGCAGTTGTCCTATGACAGTACTTGTCAAAATGATATATAATTGCATAATGTTTGTCTGTCTCCCTATTTAGGCTATAAGTAGTGCTTTCACTCTTAGGGATCCCTTACCACCTAGGCCAGCACTAGGCAGTGATGGAAGCTCAATTAGTATTTATCAATGTTGTTTTTCCTTATCTTTCTGAGCATCCTGGTTGACCTCAAAAGATTAGGCACTGGAGAGTGTTTGAATTCAATGCTGAATTTCCTGCAGTGGTGACAGATGGTGAGATAAGCCACATCTGAAAAGATAATTTAAAGAATTTCCCAGGATAATTCTAACAAAAAGGGATCCTGCTGCTGTTGTTGCCAAAGTCAAGTAAACACAGTGAAAGTTAGACAATTTGAAGATTCTAAGAGCTAAGGTTTATTCTTAGTTTCTCCCCCACATAAAGAATGCTCTTAGTAAAATATGGTAATTGGTTTGATTGTCTCAATCCTATTAAGGATATCTATTCTTAGGCCTTCTACTAAATCCTTTAATCTCAACACCAGACGAAAAATAAAAGCTCCTATCTATGAGAAGGGACTTTGAGCAAGGAATCAAGTGCCCCTTGTTAAAACCAGTTTAACAATATGCCACAGCCTAGAATTTAGAGGGTTTTAAAATACACATTTGTGTGGTTCAAAATGAAAGTTTGCTAAAGTGAATGTCCTTATTTTACCCTTATCTAAAGGGACTAATTTGTTAGATGAAGAAAAGGGGTTTAGGTCAGTCTTTCTAAAACTGATATGGAAAACTGGAAACCCAAAGCAATCTTGAGAAAGAACAAAGCTGGAGGCATCACACTCCCTGATTTCAAACTATACTACAAACCTATAAAACAGTGTGATCTTAGCATAAAAAACAGAGATTACTGGAACAGAATACAGCACCAGAAATAAATGTACTCATATAGGGTCAATTAATTTATGACAAAGGAGCCAAGACTATACAATGTAGAAAAGGCAGTCTCTTCAGTAAATGGTATTGAAAAATGGAACAGCCACATGAAAAAGTATGAAACTGGACCCCTACCTTATGCTGTGCTGTGCTTAGCCTCTCAGTCATGCCTAACTCTTTGAGATCCCATGGGCTGTAGCTCACATGCTCCTCTGTCCGTGGGATTCTCCAGACAAGAATACTGGAGTGGGTTGCCATGCCCTCCTCCAGGGGACCTTCCCAACCCAGGCCTTCTGCATTGCAGGTGGATTCTTTACCAGCTGGGCCACCAGGGAAGCCCATGAATATCGGAGTGGGTTGCCTATCCCTTCACCAGGGGATCTTCCAGACCCAGGAATCGAACCAGGTCTCCTGCATTGCAGGCGGATTCTTCACCAGCTGAGCTACGAGGGAAGCCCCCCACTACCTTATATCATACACAAAAATTAACTTGAAATAGATTAAAGACTTGAAAATAAGACCTGAAACCATAAAACTCCTAGAAGAAAATAAAGGCACTAAGCTCATAGATGATTTTTTAAAATCTGACACCAAAAACGAAAGCAAAAAAGCAAAAATAAAAAGATTCTGCACAGCAAAGGAAACCATCAACAGAATGAAAATGCAACCTACTGGAAGGGAGAAAATATTTGCAAATCATATATCCGATAAGGGGCTAATATCCAAAATATGCAAAGAACTCAAAGTTCAATAGCAAGAAACTGAACAGCTCAGTTTAAAAAGTAGGCAGAAGATCAGAATACAGATGGTCAATGAAAAGATGTACTACATCATTAATCACCAAGGACATGCAAATCGAAATAACAAAGAGATATCACTTCATACCTGTTATAATGACTAACAGACAAAATAGCAAGTACTGGAGAGGACATGGAGAAAAGGGAACACCTGTACACTGTTGGTGAGATGTAAACTGATGCAGTCACTTGTGGAAAACAGTATGCAGTTTCCTCAAAAAATTAAAAATAAAACTACCATATGATCCTGCAATTCCACCTTTGGGCAATTTCCCCAAACAGAACAAAAACACTCATTTGAAAAGATATATGCACCCCATGTTCATTGCAGCATTATTTACAATAGCCAACACATCCCAAGTTCCTCCATCAATGGATGGATGAATACAAACACACAAGCATGCGAGCTCACATGTACACAGGAACTGGAATATTAATCAGCCATAAAAACAAATGAAATCTTGGCATTTGCGAATGACATAGATGGACCTTGAGGGCATTATGCTAAGTGAAATAAGTCAGACAAAGAAAGACAAATACTATTTGTACAATCTCTCTTATATGTGGAATCGAAAACATACATGTATATATGTGTATTTATCTATATCTATATCATCTGCATCTATAAAAAAAAGGGACAGGTTGGTGGAAGAAATGCGTGAATGTTTTTTGCTTTGTTCTTTAAAAGTTACATGATGTGTAAATTTCTTCATCTTCTTACCAATCTATTGACAAATACTCCCTCCTTGGCCAAGCTTTAGTCAAGTTCATTACACTGTTCATGAATCAGAAATCTCAGCTTTGTGATACTGTCAATGCTGCTAATGAAACCCTAAGGCCTGATTTCCCAAGTGGCTCAGTGGTAAAGAATCCACCTGCCAATGCAGGAGGCACAGGAGATGTGGGTTTGATCTCTGAGTCAGGAACACTCCCTGGAGGAGGAAATGGCAACCCATTCCAGCATTTTTGCCTGGAAAATTCCATGGACAGAGGAGCCTGGCAGGCTACAGTCCATGGGGTCGCAGAGTCGGACATGACCGAGCACAAGCACAAATGGTGATTGTTAGTTGCTCAGTCATGTCTGACTCTCTGTCAGGCTCCTCTGTCCATGGGATTCTCCAGGCAAGAATACTGGGGTGGGTTGCCATTCCGCTCTCCAGGGGAACTTCCCAAACCAGGGATCGAAGCCGGGTCTCCTTCATTGTAGGCAGATTCTTTATCATCTGAGCTGAAAGAGTCGGACATGACTGAGCACAAGCACAAATCAGCTATACTCTAATTCAACATTGATTATTTAAAAAATACACATTATAGAATTATTACCTCATGTGGGATATAACTTGTAAACACCAGTGGTTGGTCTTTTTTTTGTTTATTTTCAGTATTAAATTATATCGAACACTGTTCAATGAAGACTTTTTCATTCAGGCAACCCGTAAATCTATCAGACATTTCCAACGAAATTTCCAATGAAATTTCCAATGAAATGTCTGATAGCCCATCGTAAGTAGATATGATGCACAATAACTATATTATAATAGAAAAGGTAAACAATAAGCTGCTTAATATAATACAAGGACTGTACTGTAGAACAGACTGTATTGATGATTATATACACAATATAAAAGCATTTATTGAATGGTAGTCTGTGTGTCAGAGGCTGTGCTTTGAAAATTCATATACTATCTCTGAGTAAATAGATGACAGCAAGTAATGGCCTCAGGAATTTCATCACTAACACAGGGGTTTATTTTTTTACCTTAAAACTCAGTTTCACAATCTCAGCATTCACCAACACCCCAAGATTTAACCTTGAAAATATAACTCCTTGTTCAGAAAAGAGGATCAAGCCAAAGAACAATACAGTTTAGCTTTTTCTCCCTTTTTGTTAACAAGGGCTATGGGAAACTTTTGAAAACATATGTCCTACAAATGGTGTACGAAAAATATTATTTTAATGTCAGACAAAAGGTACCTATCACTGCTAAGTTACAGTTGCATGAATATGTACTTATATATGAAGGCCATTAGATGATTACTATTGACATACTTATCCCAAAGTTCTTTATTTCTTAAAAAAGGTTCAGGTGATATTTGTTTGGATGGTCAAAACACATCATGTACATCACTGCTTTCTGCTGCATCTAGATTTTAGTTCAGATACATTAGTAATATATGGTATAGTATCCACCTCCATTCCCAACTAATTTCTGTTCTTCCATCAAACCACCTGGGCAAGAGCTTCGTTCTGTTATACAATCTTCTCTATGTTGCTTCTAAACATTGCCGTCATCTAATGCATAGCAGATGCTTAATGTATATGGACTATTTTGCACTGTCTTTTAATTATACCCCTTTTATAGATCAGGAGTTGGAGGTTAACGTAATCCAAGTTTATATCCCTGGTAAATAACTGCTCTGTGATTTGCTCTGCTTTTCTTATCTCTACATCATGCTATTTTCCATTGTAACGTCTAATTTTCCCTCTAATCCTTGGCATCCATGACCATGTCCTCTAAATGAGCCCCAGTGTAGCCAAATCCTAGTACTTTGGTATTTGAGAACATCTAGGTTCAAGTTTCTACTTTAGTACTTATTAGCTGGGTGAAATTGGACATGTGACTTAAACCTCTCTAAACATTCATTTCCTCATCTGTGACATGCAGATTATAATAGAAGCTGTGTCATGGAACTGTTCTGGTGGTTAAATGGGGTTATTGTCTTGTAAAGCAATAGCATAATGCTGGCACAGAGAAAGCACTAGATATTAAATTGAGAAATGATGCCATGTTAAGCTCCATAAATTGACTTATTCTTAAGATTCTCCTTATCAGATTTTAAGTATATTTTGAAAAAAATTAAACAGAATATGTGCAGACCTTTTGAATAAATGCATAAACATTGAATACTCATGATTTTCTTGTTTTCTTTTAATTTTTATTGGAGTATAGTTGCTTTACAGCCTTGTGTTAGTTTCTGTTGTACAGTAAAGTGAATCAGCTACTCATATACACATATCCCCTCTTATCAGGATTTCCTTCCCATTGAGGTCACCACAGAACACTGAGCAGAGTTCCCTGTGCCATGCACTAGGTTCTCATCAGTTATCTATTTTATACACAGCAGTGTGTAATGTCAATTCCAACCTTCCAATTCATCCCAACCTCCCCTTTTCCTCCTTGGTGTCCATACATTTCTTTTTTACATCTGTGTCTCTATTTCTGCCTTGAAAATTGGTGCATCTGTATCACTGTTCTAGATTCCACATACATGTGTTAAAACCCAGAGGCAGTCATACAGAGAGAAATAATTCAAAAAGAGAAATAAATATTTGCTATAGTGACATTTCTCTTTTCTGTTCTCAGACCTGAGTTTCTAAAATATATACATACTTATGCTGTCTCTTGACTATCACTATGAGATTATAAAATAAAGAGCAATGAACCATTTTTAAATCCAAGGAAACACAGAATTCATTCAATGAGTCTGCTGCTGCTGCTGCTAAGTCGCTTCAGTCGTGTCCGATTCTGTGCGACCCCATAGATGGCAGCCCACCAGGCTCCACCGTCCCTGGGACTCTCCAGGCGAGAACACTGGAGTGGGTTGCCGTTTCCTTCTCCATCAATGAGTCTAAAGCTGTACAAATATACGGCCTGTTCAGACACACAGTATTTTATTTGTCAATGGGGGAAATATTCAAGTTTATAGAGGACTAATCTGACTTCAGTGAAAATTTGAATTGAAAGTGTTTTTTGAGGAAAGAGGTATTGCTATTTTAATTGAAAAAAAATAATGAATACTTTAATAAATACACAAGAATTACTTTTCTCTACAGTGGAACCATATATAACTTTGTTCTGTATTTTTTAAATCGCCTATACATGTGTTATGTTCTCATAATTTAAAAGATAAAAAAGAATTATTTTTCTAAGACATTTTATGGATATTTTCCTCTGTTTCTGTTTGCCTTCTTCATTTGCTTGGCAAACCCTTTCTTCTGAGATACTGTGAGTTACGCTTCTGTGAAGCCTTTGCTTCAGGTATCATTGGAATTTATTGTATGACAGAAGGAGTTCAAATCTGGTGCTCGGTGACAATGTAGAGGGGTGGGATGGCGTGGAGGGTGGATGGGAGGTTCAGGAGGGAGGGGACATGTATATACCTATGGCTGAGTTATGTTGAGGTACGGCAGAAAACAACACATTAAAGTAAAGCAATTATCCTCCAATTAAAATAAAAACAGAAAGAGAGAGAAAAAGAAATAGTAGGAGAGGGAGGAGAGGAGTCATGCACTCAAGCCAGAGCTGCTTGAGTCATGCATGTTGTTTATTTACATTGAAAGTCAGTTATATCTGGATTTCCCTGGTAGGTCCAGTGGTTGAGACTCTGCAATGCCAGTGTAGTGGGTACAGACTTGATCCTCGGTTGAGGAACTAAGATCCCACATGCTGTGCCATGAAGCCAATAAATAAATAAATACAACAATGATTCACTAAAGAAAATCAGGTCACTTATGTGAAAGTGGGTTAATGAAGAAAAAAGGAGTGAAAGAAGAAAGGTAAGAAGCGTAGGTATGTGTGTGAAAAATATAGGACTCCATCATTCTGATGTGTCTACTGATTGTTGTATGGATTTTAAGAAGTCTTTTTTGATAAATAAGTGAGTCTCTTATTTGTTAGTGTCAAGTTAAAAAAACTGACATATTATTCCGTTGATCAAAATAATGTCATATTTTACAAGTTGCTTCTGAGGGTATAAATGTATATGACACTTTTGGAAAACAATCTGGATGCACATTTCATGACTCTTCTTATGTGTTACTCAGTACTGCAGCTTAAAAGAATTTATGCTAGAGGATCGACACTGATGTCTGAGATAAAGACTCGTGTACTGAGATTTCCATTCAACATTATGAACAGGGGAAACTGAAATAAAGAATACATTCACTAATGGGTACATTGATGGAACCAGTATGCCTCTTCCCCATAAATACAAAATAACTTGGGGAGATGCTCCCCTGTTGAATGACCACAGTTGAACACAAAATGTTATACAATATGACTATTGGCATAGGTGGCATCCTTCTAAAATGTAAACTTGATCAGGTTATCTTTACGCTTAAAACCTTGCTGTAGGTTTGTGTTTCACTTCGAGTAAAATTGTCATTGCCATGGACCACAAAGC
Source organism: Cervus canadensis (assembly GCF_019320065.1). Taxonomy (NCBI): domain Eukaryota; kingdom Metazoa; phylum Chordata; class Mammalia; order Artiodactyla; family Cervidae; genus Cervus; species Cervus canadensis. The sequence goes on along the minus strand of NC_057409.1, from coordinate 18,947,847 downwards.
CCTACATGCTTGGCATCTCATCACCTCTGAGGCCTTGTGTCCTTCACACTCTTCCTCTCTCCACTCTGGCCACACTGGCCTTCTTGGTATTCCTAGAACAGGACAGGCACATTGTTGTCTTAGTCCCTTCCCTAGCTGTCCCTTGCCTGGAATGGTCTTTGTCTGCAAAACCCCTTCATCACCTCCTTCAGGTCTTTCCCAAATGCCCCTTCTCAATGTGGCTTTTCCTGATCTCTCTGTTATCACCCAGACCTCCCTACACTGGACTTCCCAATCTCTCCTACTTTGTTCTATTTTTCTCAGTATCAATATCATCTTCTAACATTCTATAGGATGTATTATTTACTAATTTATTATTTATTACAGGTCTCTCCTCCCTGCCCTCCCTCACTCCACCCTGCTGGTTGTAAATTCCAAAAAATGTGGGGATATTTGTTGGTTTTTCATGATGCATTCTCAGTCCAAGCATAACATCTGGATGACAGTAGGAGCTTAGTCAAGTTTGTTGAATCAATTAGCTACTTAAAACAAATGTATACATAGCTTCATATACACGGAAACATACTGGAGTGAGTTGCCATTTCCTACTCAAGGGGATCCTCCCGGACTAGGGATCGAACCCATGTTTCTTGTATCTTCTGCACTGCAGAAGGATTCTTTACTGAGCCGTCAGGGAAGCCCCTGAAAATGTAAACAGAACTTATCTTTGGATTATGGGATGACTTGTGACATTTTCTTTCTTGTTCTTTGCTACATTTTCTAGATTCTTTACATATACATGTGTGCATGTGTGTGTGTGTGTTTGTGTGTGACTCAAAAGAATTCTCTATTTTAAAATGTGTGATCTCTGTAAGCTCTGAGAACCCAGAGCTTCTGAAAAAAAAATGGAGATGCAAAATTGTATTATATCTACAGTCATAAGGAATTTAACTGGTTAGTATATTTTTTTTCCTTTTTCAAAATAAATGAAATTTTCCATCTTAGCATAGAGGTTATTATTTTAGTAGTAAGTTCTCATGGGTCCCACCAAAGGTAACAGACAATCCAGCTATTACAGTGAAAATGAACTAATGTGACTGACAGAACCAGCAAATGCTGCCTTTAACCAAAGGTTAGCAAGGAGATCCAACCAGTCCATCCTAAAGGCGATCAGTCCTGGGTGTTCATTGGAAGGACTGATGCTGAAGCTGAAACTCCAGTGCTTTGGCCACCTCATGCGAAGAGTTGAATCATTGAAAAAGACCCTGATGCTGGGAGGGATTGGGGGCAGGAGGAGAAGGGGGTGACAGAGGATGAGATGGCTGGTGGCATCACCGACTCAATGGGCATGAGTTTGAGTAAACTCCGGGAGTTGGTGATGGACAGGGAGGCCTGGCGTGCTGCAGTCCATGGGGTCGCAAAGAGTCGGACATGACTGAGCGACTGAACTGAACTGAACTGAACTTCCATGGCAAAGTTTTTATGCAGAAGAACCCTTTATCACAGATGACTGGGTATGAGCCTACATCTTGTTTTCCTTACATCTCTGGGGGATGAAGATGTTGAATGGTTTCATACTTGTCTACGCAGATAACTGGCAAAATGAAATTAAACTTTGACAACCCTATGGAACACTTCACTGATTCTGGATAATGAGACTTAGATCAGGAGCGGAAGATTTTGGAAGCTGCTGGATGGAGTTATCGGCACAGGTTAAAAGAGCAGCATCATGCCAAAATAGAAATCCCCTCAAAAGAAGTAGCTCCTGTTCTCCTGATGGGTGAGGACAGCCAATGCCAATGGCTTCATTTCTCTGAAGCTATCAGAATAGTCTAATGGTTTTGTATTGAACTCTTTATTGGGTATACCAGAATGTCTTTTAAAATATCTAAAGCCTGTAGGAAGCCTTTCATGTGTTAGAATGACATTGAATAACATTCCTTTCAAAGGGTAGAGGGATGACCTTTCCCAGATCATTCTTGCTCTCAGACACGCTGCAAGCACATTTGGATTTATTGAATGGATCTTCTAAGTGTACCTGGAATTTGTATTACTACAATTATAGATTATTTTTATAGAGTCCAGTTAACTTAATTCCTTAGAGATGAACGTGTTTTCATTTTATGGCTTTAAAAGGTACAGCTTGTTAAATGTCAAAAATTTATGAATAGCATAAAATAAATTTAAAATTGAGGTAATTTTACATCCCAAACATTTAGCCATGAGAGGGTTTAAATAGAATTCACAAACTGTGCAGTATTAAAATATTTTAAATTAGTTGCCAACTCTTGAAAACTGAAAGAATGCACCTTAAAAGGTTTGAGTTTTGTTTTCTCTTGAAATATATAAACCCTGGCAGAACTTGTTGAGCTTGGGATCTGTTTAAATTCAGCATGCTTTTTTAGTTTCAAGTGTATAGCAAAGTGACCCCATACACATTGCAAATCAACTACACTCCAATATTAAATTTAAAATTAAAAAATAATTTCAGCATGCTTTGTGAGCATGCTGTTGCACTCATTTTCATTACAAGTGTCAGCCTGGAAAATATTTGATCATACGACTTCAGAATAAAAAACATTCTTGACATATTTTTGCCTCAGATTTTCTTCCTTCAGATTTTTAGAACTGTAAAACTATGCCTTGAGTTACCATTGCTCTTAGATTTAGTTATTTTTGTAATTATTTTTGCATTTTGAAATAGAGCACTCTGATACACACTTTTATTAGAGTTCGAAGAAGTCTTTTCTGCTGTCATAGCAGCAGGCTACTTGTACAACTTACAAAGAGTTGGGTTTGTATTTTCTTGGAGAGTATCTGGAGAAATCCCAATTCAGACAATATTATATGTATATATATTTGTGTGTGTATCAGCTTCCCTCAGCAGGTAAAGAATTTCTCCTGCCTGCAGGAGAAGCAGGAGACCCAGGTTCGATCACTGGGTCAGGAAGACACTCTGAAGAAGGAAAAGGCAACCCTTTCCAGTATTCTTGCCTGGGGAAATTCCATGGACAGAGAAGCCTCGTGGGCTACAGTCCAGGGGTTCACAAAGAATCAGACACAGCTGGTCAAGCAAGTAAGCAAATCTTTACCTATAAATGTTAATGTATATGAATCTCCATTTTATGGCATAATTATATTTTATATTGAATGAAGGAGGAATTTCCAATTTAGCTGAGGTTAAATTTAAACTGCCAGATTTTATTTCCAAATTTGTTCTTCAGTTCTTGAGGTGAAAAGGAGCATCTGATTTGCTATTGAATTGTACAAAATACTTGGCACAATGTCTGCCAATTAGGCAGCACTCAATAAATATGATAGGATCCAAAAATGGCACCACAAAAATTATAGTGATCTATCCACAATTGTCAGGTAAAGGTGAACATGGTCTTTTAATTTTATCCCCATGTCTTTGTCTGTGAGAATCTATAGTCCTGAAATACAAATGTTAGTAAACCAACATTTAGCTAGAAATAGTAAATAGGTTAATATTAACAGAACAGTAGGGCAACAGATTTTTATAGACATTCATTATAGCTGCTTTGAACACCTTGTAATTAATTTTCTATACAACACTTACCTGTAAGCATGCTCTAGCACCTCTTTTTCGGTCAAAATGAATGGTACCTTACCTCAAACTTCAAAGGCTATAAAGTCATTATAGCTATGAAAAACTAACAATATCAATATATATTGGAGCACAAAATAAATGAGAAGTCAGTGAAATTATCATTACATCTCCACTGCTGGTAGTTACTTATACATCATTGGTGGCTTAGTCACTAAGTCGTGTCTGATTCTTTCAATCCCATGGACTGTAGCCCACCAGATTCCTCTGTCCATGGGATTTCCCAAGCTAGATTACTGGAGTGGGTTGCCAGTTCCTTCTCCAGGGGATCTCCCTGACCTAAGACTTGAACCCAGGTCTCCTGAATTGCAGTTGGATTCTGTATCAACTGAGCCACCATGGAAGCCCTATGCATCATTAGAATTCAAGAAAATTTTACTTTATGGATGAAGATGTCAGAAAAGTAGGGCAGTAAAATATCGGAGATATCAAAGCAGGAGATACTTGATTTAGAGGCATGGGGTAGAGCACCATGTATCAACGAGTGGCCATTTGTGGTCACATAAAGTCCAATCTGGGCTTCCCTGGTGGCTCAGTGGTAGAGAATCCACCTGCCAGTGCCGGAGGCCCAGGTTCGATCCCTGGGTCTGGAAGATCCCCTGGAGAAGGAAATGGCAACCCTCTCCGATATTCTTGCCTGGAGAAATCCACAGACTGGGGAGCCTAGCAGGCTACAGTCCAACGGGTCACAAAGAGTCACACACAACTTCCATCTTTTATTTTTTGTTTCTCATTATTGTCTTCCTGCCTTGGCTAGGATCTTCAGAGAAATGCTGAATAAAATGATGAAAAAAAAATCCATAGGGTTACACCAATGTATATTATATTTGCTGTAGAGTTTTACTAAGGAAATTTTGCCTATTTGTATTTTTCCAGTCTGTTTTTTTAATTAATTGTAAAAGGGTGTTGCTTTTTATTGGATGCTTTTTTGCATTTATTGATATAACCACATTTTTACCCTTTAGATTACTAATTTGATGGGTTACAAAATTTTAATTATAATGTTAAATCAGTCTTGAATTCCTGAGATCAATTTAATTTCATAGTAATAATTATCATTTTTATATGTTGTGAGACCTAGATTACTAATAATTTCCTTGGGGTTTTTTCCCCTTTGTGATCATGAATGAGATAGACTGTATTTCCTTTCTTCTTTTGTCATGTTGGTATCAAAGTTATGCCAGTCTCATAAAATATATTAAAGCTATTTGGTTTTTTTTTTCTGTTTGCTGGATGAGTTTGTGTAATATGGAAATTATCTATTGTCAAATGTTTGGTAGAAATTTAACAAAGGGAGATGAAGCTTTTCTATTGGAAGTGTTTTGATCACAGAATAAATATCTTTGATGTTTACCATGGTTTCTATTTCTTCTTGAGCTACTTTGGTAAACTATATTTTTATTGAAAATTGTCCATTTAATCTACGTTGAGTGTTTATGTGTTGACATAAGGTTTTACAATATTACCATAATTTTGCCTGTGATATATGTAGTGATGTTCACTTTTCATTCCTACATTGTTTTTGTTCTTCACCCCCATCTTGAAATTAACTATCCTAGGGAATTAATAAAGTATTTATATATATTTATGAACAGTGTAAAATCAAATGGGCTTTAGGAAGCATCACTGTGAACAAAGCTAATGGAAGTGATGGAATTCCAGGTCAGCTATTTCAAATCCTAAAAGATGATGCTGTGAAAGTGCTGAACTCAATATGCCAACAAATTTGGAAAACTCAGCAATGGCTACAGGACTGGAAAAGGGCAGTTTTCATTCCAATCCCAAAGAAAGGCAATGCCAAAGAATGTTCAAACTACTGCACACTTGCACTCATCTTACATGCTAGCAAAGTAATGCTCAAAATCCTTCAAGTTAGGCTTCAACAGTATGTGAACCGAGAACTTCCAGAAGTTCAAGCTGGATTTAGAAAAGGCAGAGGAACTGGGGATCAAATTGCCAACATCCGCTGGATCATATAAAAAGCAAGAGAATTCCAGAAAAACAGCTGCTTCATTGACTACACAAAAGCCTTTGACTGCATAGATCACAACAAACTGGAAAATTCTTAAGGCAGTGGGAATACCAGATCACCTTACCTGCCTCCTGATAAACCTGTATGCAGGTCAAGAACCAACAGTTAGAACCAGACATGAAACAACAGACTGGTTCCAAATTGGGAAAGGAGTACATCAAGGCTATATATTGATACCTTGCTCATTTAACTTACATGCAGAGTACATCATGAGAAACGCCAGGCTGGATGAAGCACAAGCTGGAATCAAGACTGCCTGGAGAAATATCAATAACCTCAGATATGAAGATGACACCACACTTATGGCAGAAAGTGAAGAGGAACTAGAGAGCCTCTTGATAAAGGTGAAAGAGAAGAGTAAAAAAGCTGTCTTAAAACTCAACATTCAAAAAACAAAGATCATGGCATCTGGTCCCATCACTTCATGGCAAATAGATGGGGAAACAATGGAAACAGTGACAAACTTTATTTTGGGGGGATCTAAAATCACCGTGGACATTACTGCAGCCATGAAATTAAAAGTTGCTTGCTCCTTGGAAGAAAAGCAATGACAAACATAGACAGCATATAAAAAGCAGAAATATTACTTTGCCTACAAAGGTCTGTATAGTCAAAGCTATGGTTTTTCCAGTAGTCATGTATGGATGTGAGACCTGGACAATAAAAAAGACTCAGGGCCAAAGAATTGATGTCTTCAAACTGTGGTGCTGGAGGAGACTGTTGAAAATCTCTTGGACAGCTAGGAGATCAAACCAGTCAATCCTAAAGGAAATCAACCCTGAATATCCATTGGAAGGACTGATGCTGAAGCTGAAACTCCAGTACTTTGGCTACCTTATTCGAAGATATGACTCAGTGGAAAAGACACTGATATGTTGGGAAAGATTGAAGGCAGTAGGAGAAGGGGACAACAGATGATGAGATAGTTGAATGTCTTCACCAATCCAATGGACATGAGTTTGAGCAAACTCCGGAAGATGGTGATGGTGATGGACAGGGAAGCCTGGCGCACTGAAGTCCATGGGATTGCAAAGAGTTGGACATGACTGAGTGACTGAATAACAACAATAAATAGCTCTCAATGTCTTTCTTGAAAAGCAGTATACTTTCGAAGAAGTTTACCTCTAGGTAATATATCTAAATGCCCATGAAAAGAACACATATTATGTGGATTTATTAATAATCTTATTAAATCTTATTTTTTGTGTTATAAATTCATTATGTCAATATTTTGTCATTGTGTATGTAGGTCTCATTTTCAGAAAAACCTTAAAATAAGTAACTTATTCAAGTAGCATGCATGATGCCTCCCTGCCAGTTCTAAATTGCTTTCCCTACAAAAACATTTTTACCCTAATGGAAGTTGAGTAGCACAATCCAACATATTAGAGAGGCAGGTAGAATGGCCAATTTTTCTATGACTCTTATTCTAGTTCAGTTTAAAAAAAAAACAACTTTACAGCTATTAGGTTTTAGAATGAGATGTAAAAATGGAAAAAACATTTATTTTCTCTTTTTTCACGAATTTATTCAACTAAACAATAAGTGAAAGAATTAATAAAAAGACAGACAAACCAGCTTATCATACTAGGTCCTAAGCTATAATGCTTAAATATATTGGCTTTCAAGCCAAAAAATAAATATCTCTATATTTTCCACTTCATGAAAAAGGTATGTGAGTCAAGGGACACGTAAAACATTTTCAAAGTGCAAAGAATATTAGAGAGATTTTATAGTACTCCTCTAAGCTTTTATATTAAAGGGGAAATTTTTTGTTAAAAAATGATACTTTAATTTGAGCAACATTTCAGAAATTTTAATAACAGATATTATCAGCTAATTTATATCTTTGTATAATTTACAGATAAAATTTTAAGCCAATTATACCAGCATGTCTGTTGGAAGTTTAGCAGTGAATACTCCTTTCACCCATTCAGCAGTAGCTGTTTCTAAGATAAGGCCTGGTAAGAGTAAAAATTCTTTACTTTCTAAAAGTAGGTGATGAGAATAATGCAGCTAGAACCCAAACCATAATCTATATGCAACTATTATTAATGAGAACCTCAAGTATTAGGCCACATATGAATTATAGCAACATAAAAACATTGTTCACAAAAAAGGCCATAACATAAATATGATATAAATATGCACTTCAGATTTTATAACTCTATGGATGCCCAAATCACCAAGATTCAGGAAACTGTCATTTGTTCTTGGAAATCGCCATTTCATCCTTTCTAGGTGAGGCAGAGCAGAGAATTTTAGTGAGGCTGAGCAGATGAATATGTTTCCTCATTATTAGGACGATATATCCATTCGCACAGTAGATTTTATCTTACTGCCTCATGAGATGCCAGTGAGAAAGGTGAGCTGAAAGCAGACAGTGAGCAAATCCCACTAGAGGGATTATGTAGAGACATCCAGGCTGCTTAAGGGCTTAAAACAATTATTTCCTTATTTCAGTGTTCAAGAGTGCTAAAAACATATTTCTGAGAGAAATCACATAAATTTAATATTTATAGAAAATTATCATTGCACACAGGAAATAGAGCTTCTATGCAGCACAGGCAAAGAGGGCAGGCAATGCCTCAAAGTTTAGGAAACGTTAATTAGGGCTCAGGGAGGGGACGCAGCGGGCCATCTAACTCATTAGCCAGTTTCTTGGCAGAAGAGAACAGAGTGTGTCCTATATAGAAGATCATCATGGTGAGGAATACCTTCCCTTGTGAAAGAATTAAGCTAAGATGTGCCAACTAAGAGGATAAGACTCCTTCCCCCTCCTCAAGACCTACTTTGAAATAAGATTACTTTCTTTTATCTATACTCTCATAATGTCTACAGAAGGATTACCCCCGAAATCTGATGTGCACGTCTCAAATGTACCAAACCTGTCAGTCCTAAAGGAAGTCAACCCTGAATATTCATTGGAAGGACTGATGCTGAAGCTGAAGCTCCAGTATTTTGGCCACCTGATGAAAAGAGCCAGCTCATTGGAAAAGACCTTGATGCTGGGGAAGATTGACAGCAAGTAGAGAAAGGGGCAGCAGAGGATGAGAGGGTTGGATGCCATCCTTGATTCAATGGACATGAGTTTGAGTAAACTCCAGGAGATAGTGACAGACAGGGAAACCTGGCATGCTGCAGTCCATGGGATCACAAAGAGATGGTTATGACTTAGCAACCAAACAACAACTGTGGGAAAACTACAAACAGGAATCATGAAGAAGCTTTATTTATATCAGCATTGCTTGTCTTCTCCGCCGACTCAGCAGTAAAGAATCTGCCTGCAATACAGGAGATGTGGTTTTGATCCCTGGGTCAGAAGATCCCTTGGAGAAGGATATGGCAACTCACTCCAGTGTTCTTGCCTGGGAAATCCCATGGACAGAGGAGTCTGGCGGGCTACAGTCCATTGGGTTGCAAAGAGTTGGACACCACTGAGTGACTAAACAGCAATAGTCTTCTCCACTGAAGAGAGAATTAAGTTTATCCCTCCAATCAAAATTACAAGTGCAAGGGTTAACATCAATAAATAGTCATAGATACATAACTCAGACCTTCTGGTCATTGATTCAGATTTACTTCTGAGCTTCTCATTTTCTAAGGAAAGATCTAGAAACACAAACGTTTCATTTCTTCTGAAATTCAACCAAAATGAGCTCTCTTTCTAACAAGATATTAACAGTTCCATTAACCACTCTGTAAGCAGAAAAAGCAGAAGAAATATACTCTCTGAGCAATTATAAAACTAAGCAGAAAACTGAATTCATGTACGTTTATTCTTCAACAGATAACTACTGAGCACTTACAGTAATAAAATGGACAAAAAATCCTCACTTTCATGGAGTTTATGTTGTATTAGAGAAGAAAAAAGTAAAATATAAAATTAAAAATATGTAAGAGACTAAAAACATTTAAATGTTTCTTTTATATAGTGAATATTTTCATTTAGGTTGCCTAGGTTTTTTTTTTTTCCCCCTACACACGAATAATGAGAACCAGGTCAGGAAACATTAATAGACAACTTCAGGATAGGTAAACATTTTTCCTGAAGTCACACAGTATACCAAAAGATATGATTTCAACTCTGTCTTCCAATTCCACGCCTTGGATTTTTCCATTATAAAGCATTGTCTACACAGCAATAAAAGTAACTTAAACGTTCACAAAGAGTTGTGTACTGAGAATCATGGAAAGAGAATAGCCAAATGAACTGAAAAATTGAATACAAATCTGAATATTTCAGAGTGAGAAAAAATAAAGCAACTGTATAATTTGCAATAGAACATCTGTTATTCTCTTTTTACATTTATTTTTTTATGGTACTTGCTTTGAGAGAATTTTTGAGTCTGTCTCATTGCATGTGCTTCTATTACATAGTTCTACCAATACAAGGGATAGGGAGATAATATTTAGGGCGGTGAGGAACAGCATAAGTACCTAAGAACAAGAATAGCCAACAGAGACCACCGGAATCTGGGTGAGTCTGCTTGTTCTACAATTGCTAGGAGAGCTTCATTGGATAGACTCGGAAATAAACACCTAGGCTGAAATATTTTCACAGGCTATTTAGATGGCCACAGATGGATACTAGTTGTTTTGTCTAGGTAGAATAATTATGATTCTTGAAGGGAAAGTAAAATTGCCATGGAAAACAGGAAATCCAATTTTAAATAGTACTGCTTTTCATTAAGCCTTCGTTATTAGCCTGCTTCAAAATGCACAAGACTGATGTGGAGATGCCAAGGGCACAACATGCCAAGTGTACTGAAGTTAATTATGACTGATGTGCTTGCAAAAGGTCAGGAATCAAATGGTAGAATGGACAACACACTCACAGATTTGCTTCTTCTAGGGCTGCACAAAGGCAGAGCGACAGGGAGAATCGAGCAATTAATTATCCAGTGAATTTAATCAGTTCTGATGTTCAGTGTTGATCATCCAAGTAACTTCCTATTTCCTGTCCAAATGGTCCACTGACTACATTCTTCACCTACTTTCTTCTTTTTCAGACCTCAGAGGGCTATGTGAAAATAAAACAGGCACATGTAAGATAATTGTGATCGTATTTTACTTCTTTCTTTCCCAGCATAGACTGTATTATTTTACCATTTAAAATAAGGCCAAGAGACCAACCACACCCAGTGCAGGAGGTGGTTAAGATAGCCAGCCATGGGAAAAACCAGGGGCAAACTTAAGGTATGTCCTAGGGAGTGTGAAAATCAAGTCCAAGAGTCTGAATTCTGTTGCCATTTCTATAGAGTGAACATGGGGTTCATGAGGAAATTAAATACATGTATCATAGATAGATAGATATGGGCTTCCCAGGTTCTGCTAGTGGTAAAGAATCTGCTGCCAATGCAGGAGATGCAGGAGACGTGGATTCAACTCCTGGGTCGGGAAGATTCCCCTGGAGGAGGGCATGGCAACCCCCTCCAGTATTCTTGCCTGGAGAATCCCAAGGACAGAAGAGCCTGGCAGGCTTCAGTCTATGGGGTTGCAGAGTCAGACAGGTCAGAAGTGACAGAGCACACACATGTGTATATAGCAGGGTGTATATGTCAATCAAAACCTCCCCATTTATACCTCCCCTCCCTTCCTTGGCTTCCCTGGTGGTTCAGATGGTAAAGCATCTGTCTGCAATGCGGGAGACCCAGGTTCGATCCCTGGGTCAGGAAGATACCCTGAAGAAGGAAATGGCAACCCACTCTAGTACTCTTGCCTGGAAAATTCCATGGATGGAGGAGCCTGGTGGGCTATAGTCACTCCCTTCCTTGTTCCCAGGTAACCATAAGTTTTTTTGTTTTTATTTTTACACCTGTAACTCTGTTTTGTTGATAAGTTCATTTCTGCACTTTTGTTAGATTTCTCATATAAGCAATATCATGTATTTTTCTTTGACTTAATTTACTCAGTATGACAGTCTCTAGGTCCATCCATGCTACTGCAAATGGCATTATTTCATTCCTTTTCACGGCTTAGTACTATTCCGTTGTATACATGTACCACCTCTTTGCTATCCATTCCTCTATTGGAGGACATTTAGGTTGCTAAGGAGAGCCAGTCTTAGTTAACCAATTTACCCAAGAGATCTCATACCTCTGATAAGTTTGTCTAGATTCATTCTTTTACTCCAACCTTCTCCCTTGAGTTTCAGATATGAAAACTCAACAGCCTGCTGAATATCTTCATCTATATGTCTTGCACCTATCTCAAAGTCAACTTATTTCTACCTGACCTGATTTTCCTCATGAATTTTCAGTTCAACTTTTGCTATCATAAAGAACCCAAAATTCCCAAACTAAAACAACTTGGAATTTATCTTTGAATTTCTTTCATCTCATCTCTAATATCTAATCAATTACCAAATCTTTCCAATCTTATTCTCTAAATATGTCTTTCAAAACAAATACATTTTTCATTCTGTTCCCTTCTTTACATTATTATATTACCTCTGAAAGAATTCAATGCCTGTTCATGGGTCATAGATGAAGAAACTCAGACTGAGGGATAGAGTAATTCACAAATGAGCAGTAGTAGAGACAGAATTCTAGTTTAGGTTGTAGGACCTCCAACTCTGAGTTCTCCACCACTATCCTACTAACTTAGACAAAGTACAGGTTCCTAAACATAATCTCAAAGCTAATTTCTACCAGACAAAGTTAAACAGGTAAGACAAACTTTATTCAAGGTCATTTCAATAGGGGACAGAGACCAGAATGCAGTGCAAACTCAATTCCATTGAAACCACGGGTGAAGACTGTTTAAGAGCAGGGATGCTGATGGTTGGTGGGTGAGCACAGGCCATTTGTATTTGTTAATTGACCTTACCCAAAGGAAAAATAAACTCTCACATCTTCATGACATGAGATAGTTTTATAACATGGAGCAAGATGCTCACATAATGCAGGCTCCCCTCTCCCACAGAAGCTAGAAGATAGGCACACTATCTCCCATGATGCTTATGTTTCAAATAGATGACTTTTAGGTCCTCAAGAGAGATATTCCTAGTTTGTAAAACTGGCAAGAGGCTTTTGAAACTATTTTCATTCCAGAGAGGCAAAGAAAGAACTTATAAGTTGTTTTTTTTTTTTTTTTTTAAAAAAGGTCCAAGAAAAGAGAAGTCTGTTCCCAGAGTCAAGAAGATAATTACTAGTGTAGTCAAGATGAGGAAAGTGTTAAGTTCATTTTGGACAATTGACTGTGCAGCTTCCATCGTGGAGACTTTGGCTTCTTCTCCATCCTTATGTCTCATCACAGGATACCATGCCCTTCACTTCTACACCATCCTCACCATATCTGAGGACGTAATTTCCATATAAATGTGTCTTTAAATTCTCCCTCCAGATGGGTGCTGGGAATGTGGTCTGGTGCTAGGTGCCTGAAGCCACGTGTAGTTTTTTCTTGTTGTTAATAGTGGCTCAGTCATGTCCAACTCTTTGTCAACCCATGACAGCAAAAGGCCAGGCTTCCCTGTCCTTCACTATCTCCCAGAGTTTGCTCAAACTCATATCCTTTGAGTTGGTGATGTCATTCAACCATTTCATCCTCTATCACCCCTTTCTCCTCCTGCCCTCAATCTTTCCTGGCATCATGTGAGTCTTGTTCATTAGGAAAGGGAGCAAAGGGAATTTGGCATTCACTACCCTCAGCTGAAAGATAAGGTCTTTATGTAAAACCATCATTTTGGGGAAGACAGAAATAAGTCAAAATATTGATTGGAGAGGAGAAAACTTAGCTTTGTGTGATGTTTTGAATGTTTTGAGACTTGATATTGTTAGCAGCATCTGTAGGCTTGGAAGTAGGGAAGGTGGCATATTGCAATAATCATGTGAGTCTTCTTCATGATCACGAAATCCAGATAGTCTTTAGCTGAATCTATGTGAACTTTCTGAATGAAGTACTGTACTATATAGGCATGCCTCATTTTATATTGTACTTTGAAGATACTGCTTTTTTTTTTTTTAATACATTGAAGTTTTATGACAACCCTGTGTCCTGCAAGTCTGTTGGTGTCATTTTTCTAACAGTGCTCACTGCTGGTCTCTGTCACATTTTGGCAATTCTATTAAATGTGCAGTAGCTTTATGTTTTAGAAAAGGCAGAGGAACGAGAGATCAAATTGCCAACATCCACTGGATCATCAAAAAAGCAACAGAGTTCCAGAAAAACATCTATCTCTGCTTTATTGACTATGCCAAAGCCTTAGACTGTGTGGATCACAATAAACTGTGGAAAATTCTGAAAGAGATGGGAATATCAGACCACCTGACCTGCCTCTTGAGAAACCTGTATGCAGGTCAGGAAGCAACAGTTAGAACTGGACATGGAACAACAGACTGGTTCCAAATAGGAAAAGGAGTACATCAAGGCTGTATATTGTCACCCTGCTTGTTTAACTTATATGCAGAATATATCATGAGAAACGCTGGGCTGGAGGAAGCACAAGCTGGAATCAAGATTGCCGGGAGAAATATCAATAACCTCAGATATGCAGATGACACCACCCTTATGGCAGAAAGTGAAGAGGAACTAAAAAGCCTCTTGATGAAAATGAAAGAGGAGAGTGAAAAAGTTGGCTTAAAGCTCAACATTCAGAAAACTATGATCATGGCATCTGGTCCCATCACTTCATGGGAAATAGATGGGGAAACAGTGGAAACAGTGACAGATTTTATTTTCTTGAGCTCCAAAATCACTGCAGATGGTAACTGCAGCCATGAAATTAAAAGACGCTTACTCCTTGGAAGGAAAGCTATGACAAACCTAGACAACATATTAAAAAGCAGAGATATCACTTTGCCGACAAAGGTCCATATAGTCAAAGCTATGGTTTTTCCAGTAGTCATGTATGGATGTGAGAGCTGGACCATAAAAAAGGCTGAGCATTGAAGAATTGATGCTTTTGAAACGTGGTTTTGGAGAAGACTCTTAAGAGTCCCTTGACTTGCAAGGAGATCAAGCGAGTCAATCCTAAAGGAAATCAATCCTGAATATGTATTGGAAGGACTGTTGGCTGAAGCTAAAGTTCCCATACTTTGGCCACCTGATGCAAAGAGCCAGCTCATTGGAAAAGACCCTGATGCTGAGAAAGAGTGAAAGCAAAAGGAGAAAGGGGCAGCAGAGAATGAGATGGTTAGATATCATCACTGACTCAATGGACATGAATTTGAGCAAACTATGGGAAGAATCCTCCTGCCAATGCAGGAGACCCAGGTTCAATCCCTGGGTCTGGAAGATCCCCTGGAGGAGGAAATGGCAACCATCTAGTATTCATGCCTGGAAAATCCCATGGACAGAAGAGCCTGCCCAGCTACAGTTCATCAGGTTGCAAAGGGTCAGATATGACTGAGCGAGTAACAAACTAGGGCTTCTTTCTGTGGCAGGAGTTTTTTTTTTTTTCTTTTGCCCTCCTCAGTTGTATAAAGAGACCTATTATAGGGGCATTCAGGGACTATGGGCTTCCCTTGTGGCTCAGCTGGTAAAGAATCTGCCTGCAATGCGGGAGACCTGGATTTGATCTGGGTTTGGAAGATCCCCTGGAGAAGAGTAAGGTTACCAACTCCAGTATTCTGGCCTGGAGAATTCCATGGACTGTGTAGTCCATGGGGTTGCAAAGAGACACTACAGAGTGACTTTCACTCACTTACTCACTCAATGACTATGAAGGATTAGACATGGAACTGTTTCACCAAGATCCTGGTCACCACAGACACTGTCTAAAGACCCACCACATGGTTTTAATCCTGTTGGTCTACTTGTTGCTTTTAGACTTTGACCAACACGGTGGTCTTAAAGAAAGGGTAAAGAAGCAGACACATTTATCCTGGAACACCGTTTGGTGCTTTTCATTCATTCAATTCAAATGAATGCCTGTGCACGAAAAAAGGACTAATAACTGTGAGATATTTTGGAAACAGAAAGACCTCTGCAGTCTTAAAAACAGTGGGTAATTTCCCAGAAGGATAGGTTTTTGAAACAGTAAATTCTATCTGCATTGCTTCATTAGATAATTCACTCATCTGTAAGAAAATGTTTGGGAAAATGGAAAAGATTTTCAGTAGTGCCTTCATTGGAGAAAATCTGGTAAATTTAAAATCATTGGAAATTGTCCTCCTAAACATCAGATGTCCTTGTGATTCATGTTCCAGGCTTTGTAATTAGAAGATTGTACAAAAAAAGCAAACATTTCATTAACTAATAGACTGACAGCTCCCAATTAGTCTCCAGTGAGGATTCCTCCCAACCAAACTTGAGTGTTTATCTCTGCCCATGGCATCAGTATCTTTGGTAGTTGCCTGTTGATGATTTAAGAGGTTGTCAGTTTTATTTAAATAAAATTTTCATAAATTAAGATGAAAAATCTTGCAGAAAATGCAGAAGATCAGGAAAGAGAAGAAAATGATGAGAACTCTTTATCACAGGTCAAACTGTTGATAAATCAGAGTCTGTCTGAGTTAAGATCAGTTAAAATTGGAAGAAGGGAAGATCAATGAGGTTGATAACATGATAGACATTTCACAAGGCATGGATCTGAGAATCAAGGAAGTAAAGGAACAACTGGCAAAACTTACAAGGCTCTTGAGTATATTTACAGAACTGACTTTATTCTTTATGTGCCATGTTAGCACACAATTTTGAAGGAAAAATTATGATCTTCCAATCCAATCAACACCAAATTCATTATTCAATTTTAATTTTTTTTACATTATTGATTCCATTATTTACTTATTTTTGGCTGTGCTGGGTCTTGCTGTGTGGGTTTTAGAGGTGGGGGCTACTCTCTAGTTGCGGTGCATGGGCTTCTCAATGCAGTGGCTTCTCTTATTGTGAAGCAGGAGTTCTGAGGCTCTTGGCTTCAGCAGTTAGGGCTCCTAAGCTCCAGAGCACAAGCTCAATAGCTGTGGTGCACAGGCCTAGTTTCTCTGTGGCATGTGGGATCTTCCCGGACCAGGGATCGAACCCAAGTCTCCTGCACTGGCAGGTGGATTCTTTACCACTGAGCCACCGGGGAAGCCCCATTATTTGATTGTTACATAATCCATGCTTACTTTTTATTTTTAAAACATCAATAAATTAATGATTGTTGATTTAATAAAATCAATAAAAAATCAATAAAGTGAACTGATTTTTAAATATAAATCTTATTATTCTTAAAGATACACTTCCAATCAAACTGGTTAATTTTGTCCACTATTTAGTAGCATTTAATCTTCACTGTAGGAAATTTATGTGCCCTTTTACAGGTTCCAATTGTCCTCACGCGATGAAGATGGCTTTGAAGTCACTAGATTTCATTCTTTCCTAACAAGTAAACAAGTAAGCCCTCCCTCCTACTTTTTTTCCCCTCCATTTTCAAACACCCACACCAGTTCCATATAATCTACAAGCTTAAAACTCATAAGAGATCTCACCTTTTCAGATTCACTTTATAAATGTTCTTATCCAAATTATGAAAAAATATGAAAACCAGTAAAAATACTGAGGAAAATATCATCATCATTAGCAGTTTGTGCATATTGTTCTCCTTCATAAAGAATGACTACAGTCTAAAAGGCCTGAGTGTGACTAGGGTTAGGATAAAAGCTTCTCTAGATAATAAGTTCTCTGGATCACGAATCTCTTCTCTGGACACTTCTTTCACAGGGATTCATGTGATGAAAGTGCAGCTCATTATCCAAATGACCTGATTCTGATGAAGTCATCATATTTTATCCATCATTGCAAGAGAGGAAGAGTAACAGTTTAACAGAATGTCAGGTCAGATCACTGACCGTTGATAATTACATAAGTAAAGTGCATGAATTTTTAATTGCTGTTTTGAAGCATCATTGATTCATTCAGAAAAAAAATTAGAGGTAAAAATCATCAGGTTATACTGAGTGTATGAGTCAGCAATGAGCACATTAGGTGGAGCCAATATTTCACTTAGAAAAAAATGTCTCCAATCAGTCTTTGATTTTTATATGATTTTTGTTTTGAATTAACCAGATAAATTATTTGTCTTCATAAATTAAGTGGAAGAGTCAGTTGCTCAAACTGTAATTGAACAGATCAATTTATTCATAGGCACAAGGTATCAAAAGTCATTTACTGAAGTCTTATTATGTTCTTTTTATGTTAAAAATTATAGATTTTAACAAGAGAAGCAACTTGTTGTTGAACATATGTTAATACTGAAGTATGTGAGAAAATTATCAATTCTCCTTGTATCTTTCAAAGCAAAAGTAAATATTTTAAAATTCTTATTATTTTATTTAATGCATTTTAATCCCTGAGCAAAGTACTCTAAAATATAAAATGTACAAACTAAAAATTGCACTTTTAGCTATTAATATCCTTGATACAAATTGAAATTCATTACATATGCACATACATTTAAAATAGACGTGTAACATCATATTTGGGCTTCCCTCATAGCTCAGTTGGTAAAGAATCTGCCTGCAATGCAGGAGACCCAGGTTCAATCCCTGGGTTGGGAAGATCCCCTGGAGAAGGAAATGGCAACCCACTCCAGTACTATTGCCTGGAGAATCCCATGGACAGAGGAGCCTGGCAGTTTATAGTCCATGGGGCCACAAGAGTAAGACACGACTTAGTGACTAAACAATCATAACATCATGTTTAATAAATAATTGAGAATTATGTTTCACAAAGCTTTCACATTTTATTTTATATTTATTCTAAAACAGTCAGTATTGCTTTAATGTTAATCATCTAATAATCATTTTGTAGAAATTGCTTATAACATTTCACATACAGTAAGTCTGTCTTTAAGGTAGGTTTAATTAATATGTATAGGCCATTGATTCATATGAGTTCCAACTTGCCACAGATCAATTTAATTCCTCTAATATGCAGGAACATTATTCTTTTGCATTGCTTATAATCAATTGATTGACTGTATAATTGGTTTAATAATGTATATTCCATCTTGTTCCACTAAAAATATATGACAATTATTAGAAAACATGGGCTTCCCAGGTGGTACAGTAGTAAAGAATCTGCCTGCCAACGCAGGACACTCAGGTTCGATCCCTGAGTTGGAAAGATCCCCTTGAGTAGGAAATGGCAACCCACTCCAGCATTCTTGCCTGGGAAATCTCATGGACTGAGGAGCCTGGCAGACTACAGTCCATGCAGTCACAAACAGTTGGACACAGCTGAGCATGCATGCACACACATAGAAAATCTATGTACAATAAAATGATCAGACATAGTTTAAAAATTAGGGCTAAGGAAAATAGACATTATGATAAGTGGTTAGTATCATGGTTAAAAACAGGATAGATATTTAAGTTATAAACTCCTAAATTGCTGTTATAATTAAACTTTTGATTTGTTTCTGGCATTACTGGCAGTTGAAGTGAAATGGAGACAAGCAGTCATAAAAATATTAGTATTTTAAGGAAAAATAAGAAAGGTATTTAGACATAGGTGATTGACAAGTTCTGTAGTATTGGAAAATGCCAAGAGCTTCCAACTACGTTTTGGAGTTATTATTAGTTATTATTATTATTTTAAATAAATCCACTGCAGTGATAAGCATAGGAATCAGGAGCTGAGGGATTCATTCTTGGCTCCCTGACTCTCCCAAGTGGCTTGGTGGTCAGGAATCCGCCTGCCAACGCCGAAGATTCAGGAGACTCGGGTTTGATCCCTGGAGAAGGAAGATCCCCTGGAGAAGGAAATGGCAGCCCACTCCAGTATTCTTGCCTGGGAAATCCCATGGACAGAGAAGCCTGGTGGGCTAGAGTCCAAGGGGTCTCAAAGAGTCAGACGTGACTAAGTAGGCACATACGCATCTATAAATATCAATATCTGTATAATTTGATTAATTCATTTAATTTTTCCTGAATTCAGTTTTTTAATCTGTAAAGGAAAAGGCTTGAGCAAAGTGGCCATTATCAACATCGTTATAGCTCCAAGATCCCATTCTCAGTGGGTTCCCACCTACTCAGCACAGAGGGTTGAGCATGTTTCAGAAGGTCTATATTTTAGGTAAGTTTCTCATTAGGGAAAACTTGTTTTAAGAAGTTAGGGGTCACCTCTCCCTCATGTCAATGTGCTCAGAATCAGGAAGAGAACTGATCAGTTTGGTAGCCTGAGAGAGGTCCCTCAAGAAATGAAGAGGATCTAGTCACTGGGTGTTGTGTGTCAATTTCCCAGCATGTCTCCTTCCTCACAAAGTTCAACTGCCACCAAGATGAAATGCAACGAGGGCAGGAACTGGGTCTTACTCCATCCCTGGATGGTGAAGGAGCCAGGGGAGAGTGCTGACTGATTAACTTTCCAGTCATCCTCTTCTTGTGGTGACAGGTTACCAAAATCAGTGTTTTGACAACCACTGGAAAGCAGAGAAGCAGTTACTGTGGGATTTCAGGTCTAATGTCATAGCCTATCTTGAAAATTGTGGGGAGTCAAAATAACCTTTGAAAATCCTTTAAGAAGCTTATAAATCATAGCATGTTAGATTTTGCAAAAAAAAAAAAAAGCCTAATAAAGTGTGTTTTTTTTTTCTTTTGGTGTGTGTATGCTATATAGAAATGTGCAATGTGACAGAAATACACATTAACATAAGTTTACCATATTTTTTTTTTTGCCTTTTCATACTGTTCATGGTGTTCTCAAGGCAAGAATACTGAAGTGGTTTACCATTCCCTTCTCCAACAAAGATTCTTGAGAGTCCCTTGGACTGCAAGGAGATCCAACCAGTCAATCCTAATGGAAATCAACCCTGAATATTCATTGGAAGGCCTGATGCTGAAGCTGAAACTCCAATATTTTGGCCACCTGATTTGAAGAACTGACTCATTGGAAAAGACCTTGATGATGGGAAAGATTGAAGGCAGGAAGAGAAGGGGATGACAGAGGATGAGATAGTTGAATGGCACCTCTGACTCTATGGACATGAGTTTGAGCAAGCTCTGGGAGTTGGTGATGGACAGGGAAGCCTGGCGTGCTGCAGTCCATGGGGTCGCAAAGAGTAGGACATGACTGAGCAACTAAACTGAACTGAACTACCATATTTTTAAAAATCAAAGAGAGGAAGAGAAATGGGAGAAGGAAAGAAGGAAAATGAACATGTAGTATTGAATTTGTATGAGTTAAATGTGTGCATGATGCAGTTGTTGTTCAGTCACTAAATCATGTCCCACTCTTTGTGATCCCATGGACATTGGCCTGCCAGGCTCCTCTGTCCATGGGATTTTTCAGGCAAGAATGCTGGGGTGGGTTGCCATTTCCTTCTCCAGGGGATCTTCCCAAACCAGGAACTGAACCCACGTCTGCTGCATTGACAGGTGGATTCTTCACCACTGAGCCACCTGAGAATCCCACATGATGCACTATGTCCTTAAATAGCAGCAGCTGTGTGAGATTGTGAAATGGGAAGGGTGTGAACTGACACCAGGATGACTGAGAATCCTAGTTCACACCCCATGTCCCTAGGATGGGAGACCTACAGGCCACACTGTATTTATTGTTATTACCTGGGGCTGGCCCAAAGGACCTGGTTCCTGACTGCTTCATGAATTAGTCAAGGTGAATTCCATTCCTCCCTTTCTCCAACCCCATTCTTGTATTACTACACCAAGAGTATACCGTTAGATAGTGATGAGGATCTTTTGAAGTTCAGAGCAAGACAAGAACCTGTGAGATCCTTTGAAAACCTTCACAAGCGAGTCACCCACCCACCGGACCACCTGCCATTTCAACCCCAAAGGTGGCAGGGTCAGATATAGTGGGTTGGGTGATGCTGCATTATCAAACAACTCCAAAATCTCAGGGGGTTAAAATGACAAAGATCTATTTCTTGCTTATCCTACATAGCCATCATGATTTACTGGGGGCTGTGTTCCACACTGTGCTCCTTCTGAAACTCAGGCTGATGGAGCAGCCACTATGTGAACTCATTACCTAGCAGGGCAGAAAGCAGGAGAAGTGAAACAAAATCATATATGGGCTCTTTAACACTTCCACCTGGATGAGACACATGTCTCTTCTGCACACCTTGCATTGAAGTGAAGTGAAGTGAAAGTCACTTAGTCATGTCCAACTCTTTGCAACCCCATGAACTATACAGTCAATGGAATTCTCCAGGCCAGAATACTGGAGTGAGTAGCCTTTCCCTTCTCCAGGGGATCTTCCCAATCCAGGGATCGAGCCCAGGTCTCCCGCATTGCAGGTGGATTCTTTTCCAGCTGAGCCACGAGGGAAGCCCAAGTATACTGGAGTGGCTGGCCTAGTACTTCTCCAGTGGATCTACCCGACCCAGGAATCAAACTGGGGTCTCCTGCATTGCAGGCAGATTCTTTACCAACTGAGCTAGGAGGGAAGCCCCACCTTGCATTGGCTCAAGCAAATCATGTGATCATACCTTGTACAAAGGAGACAAGCAAGGACAACCTGGCTTTATGCTTAGGAACACAATTGGAAATATTTCCTGACTATCACTAATGACCATTGCAATATAGAGATGTGCCAAACAGTGAAATCTGTTAGGTCTTCAAGTACACCCCAATCCGGCCTTATGTTATTGAATAAGATTCTGTAATTGGGTGGTTGTTTCACTTTGGCTACATTGAATGAATTGCATATTGCAGTGGAGGAACAAACAGTCCTATCACTCTTCCCTTTTATTTAATAAAGAAGGAGGGTGAGGAGAGGGAGAAAGAGGGAGAGAGAAATTACTCCTAGTAGCCTCTCAAGTGCAATTTGAAAGCCAGCATGATACACTTTTTTTAGTTTAATTAATGCTTGTGATAGAACAATGGGCCTAAAAAGATGTTCATGTTCAAATCCCCACTATCTAGGAATATTGTTACATGGCAAAGCAGAATCAAGATTCTAGATGGCGTTTAGGTTATTAATCCATGACCTTGATATTTGGACATTATCCTGGACTGTCTGGGTGGATCCAATGTAAGCACAAGGTTTCAAAAGTGGAAAAGAGAGGCTGAAGAGGAGGTCAGAAGTTAGAAGAATGGGATGTAAGAACTCAACCCACCATTGCCGACTTTGAAGACGGAGGAAGGGGGTCATGAGGCAAGGACTTCCAGCAGTTTCCTGAAGTTGGAAAACACAAGGAAATAGATTCCTCCTAAACCTTCCAGATGCTGAAGCTGAAACTCCCATACTGTGGCCACCTGATGCGAAGAACTGACTCATTGGAAAAAAGCCTGATGCTGGGAAAGACTGAAGGCAAGAGGAGAAGGGGAAGACAAAGGATGAGATGGTTGGATGGCATCACCGATTCAATGGACATGAGTTTGAGTAAGCTCCAGGAGTTGGTGATGGACAGGGAAGCCTGGCATGCTGCAGTCCACGGGGTCACAAAGAGTCGGACATGACTGAGTGACTGAACTGAACTGAAACTTTCCAGAAAAGAATGCAACCCTGCTAACGCTTTGATTTTATCCCAGTGTGGCCCATGTCAGACTTCTGACATACAGAATCATAAAATAATGTATTTGGGTGCTAATCTACTGATTTGGTGGCAATTTGCTGAATTAATATAGAAAATGAAAATAATATCTTTACATTTAAAAAATTGTTGGCCATACTGCCAGGGATCTCAGTTCCCTGATCAGGGGTCAAACCTACGTCCCCTGCAACGGAAGCACTATGTCTTAACTGGACTGCCAGGGAACTCCCATATGTTTACATTTCTAAAGACTAACTTTTATTCCAAAAGCCATGAATACTCTAAGAATTTCTGTTAACTATTTCAAGATATCAGTAACATGTATTTAAAATGAAAGGAATAAAAAGAAGTACATTGGTCTGTATGCTATTTTTTTTCCAAGAAGAGTTCTCTCAAGCCATTTGTTTGGATATGTCACTTTTTCTTTCTCAGGCAGGAACGCAGCATGGTTTTCAGGTAGAGGTGTTAGCGTCTGAATTTTTAGACTCCACTGGATATAGATACAAACTTTTAAATTAATGTCTTAATTTTTTAGTCCATCATGCTCTAGGTTTCCATTGCTTTCTTATGGCTGACTCAAAATTTCTTCGAGCATCCACCTGTCTTTGCAGCTGCTTTTGATTCAGAGGCCATATGTTGAGAAAGATGGAATCAAAAAGCATTCAGAAAAAATAATGACATTTTAAAACTACTTGGTGACCTTATGAAGGGCAAGAACCATTTCTTACTCATCATTATGCATGCTTCAGTAGCTTTCTTGGAGATAGGAGGTCAAAAATGTCTGAAATAAATAAAGCCATATGGCATCAATAAGAGTCCTGGAGGCCTCCAGAGTGGGAATGTACATACATTAGGAAGTACAGAGTAACAGTCATATAATCAGACAACATAGGATTTGGAGTCTAAAAACCAAGGGTGAAGTATGGCATCTGTCACTCACTAGTTGAATGACCTTGGGTGAGTCATTCAACCTCTCTAAGCCTAAGCGTATTCTTTAAAACGTGCATTAAATAGTAGCACTGACTTCCAGTTTCCACTTGGGGAAATGTTATCCTACCAAGGTATCTGGGTTTCAGTAAAAATATTATAAGCCACATGAAAAGGCAAGGTAAAAATGCTCTTCCAGGGGATAAAGCAACATATCGAACCAGCCTATTACAATTTTAG
Source organism: Cervus canadensis (assembly GCF_019320065.1). Classification (NCBI taxonomy): domain Eukaryota; kingdom Metazoa; phylum Chordata; class Mammalia; order Artiodactyla; family Cervidae; genus Cervus; species Cervus canadensis. The sequence continues at coordinate 18,923,616 of NC_057409.1, read as the reverse complement.
CTTAATATTTTCAGAATTAATAATAAGACATCAAACCACAGAGAGAAGCTCAGAGAACACGGGGCAGGATAAACACACACACACACACACACACACACACACAAACAAATACACACACACATACACACACACACACATAAACACACACAAACACACACACACATACACACACATACACACAAACACACACAAACATACACACACACACACATACACACACACACAAACATATATACTCACTCGTTGGCATATCACATTAAAACTGCTCCAAACAAGAGACAAAAAGAAAATTAGGAAGACAGGCAGGGGAAAAAAACACACGTGACATAGAAAGGAACAAAGATAAGAATGAAAACAGTTTCTTGGCAGAAACCACAGAAGCCCAAATACAAAGGAATGACATCTTTAATACAATGAAAAGAAAGTTTTTTCTACCCAGGACTCCATACTCATAAAAAGTATGATTCAAAAAGTGAAGGAAAAACAGACATTTTAGATAAATAAACACTGAGAGAATTCACTGCCAGCAGACCTGCATGATAGCGATGTGAAAGGGAGTTCTATAGACAGAAAGTATGAGACAGAGAAGCTTGCCTCTATACAAGTAAGTGTCAGAAATTGAGGGTAAAATAAAAACCACTTTTTCTTATTTTTGATTTCTAAAATATCCAACTTTTTAAAGCAAATATAGTAGCATTAAATAGTGTTTATAACAGAAATAAAAATAACATATATGACAATAGCACACAGGATCAGAGAAGACAATTTGGACACGTAATTGTAAGACCCTTCCACTGGGTGTGAGGTAGTATATTACAATTTGAAGGCATATACTGTTAAAATGATGCACTCAGCATGTCAGCAAATTTGGAAAACCCAGCAGTGGTCACAGGACTGGTAAAAGTCAGTTTTCATTCCAAATCCAAAAAAGGGGGTTTGGATATCCTGCCATTTGTTACTGCAAATGGCAGGATATCCATCTCTCTCATGGATAAATAATATTCACGTATCTTCCACAGTTCAAGGGGTCACAAAAAGTCAGACATGACTGAGTGACAAACACTTTTACACTTCATGCATATAAATATTTACTCATTCACTGTTGATGAACACTTAGGCTGTTTACATACACTGTCTATTGTGTATAAGGCTGCAATGAACACTAGAGTGCAGATATCTCTTCAAGATCCTGCTTTCTTTCTTTCTTTCTCTCTCCACCCACCATCCCACCACGTGTCTCTCTTTTTATCTTCACCTAAAACGAGATGGCTGGCTCAAATGGTCATTCTACTTTCAATTTTTGGAGGAATCTCCATACAGTTTTTCATGGTGGCTGTACCAATTTACTTTTCTACCAACAGTGTAGAGGTTCCCTTTTCTCCACATCTTCACTACCATTTGTTATCTCTTGCCATTTTAATGATAGCCATTCTAACAGAGGAACCTTCCTTGATGGCTCAGATGGTAAAGAATCTGCATGCAATGCAGGAGACCTGGGTTTCATCCTTGGGTTGGGAAGACCCCCTGGAGAAGGAAATGGCTATCCACTCCAGTGTTCTTTCCTAGAGAATTCCAAGGACAGAGGAGTCTGGCGTGCTACAGTCCTTGGGGTTGTAAAGAGTTAGACACGATTGAGCACAGCTAACATTCTAACAGATATGAGGTGAAAGCTCATTTATGACTTTGATTTGCGTTTCCATGACAATAAGTGTGTTGAGCACTCTTTCAAGTACCTGTTAGCCATTTGCACATCTTTGAAAAATAGGGCTTCCCTGGTGGCTCAGATGGTAAGCGTCTGCCCGCAATGCAGGAGACCTGGGTTTGATCCTTGGGTTGGGAATATCCCCTGGAGAAGGAAATAGCAACCCTCCAAGAACACTCCAGTGTTCTTGCCTGGAAATTCCCATGGACAGAGGACGCTGGTAGGCTACAGTCGATGGGGATGCAAAGAGTTGGACATGATTGAGCAACTTCACTTTCACTTTGAAAAATATGTTTATTCAGTTTTTCTGTCCATTTTAAAACCAGATTGTTTAGATTTGTTGCTGTTGTTGTTTGCTATTGAATTGTATGAGTTTTTATATACTTTGGATATTATCTTTTATCATATATATTATTTATAAATATTTTCGCTCATCCCATGTTTTCCTTTTCATTTGTTGATGGTTTCCTTTGCTGTGCAGAAGCTACTTAATTCGAGGTTATCTCATTTATTTTTGCTTTTGTTGCTTTAGTTGGTGGCTTTTAACACAGCCCTATCTAGAATCATAATAAATGTGAATGATCTAAATTTAAACACATCAATTAAAAAACATTGTCAGATAAAATATAAAAGTAAGATACAATACCCTGTCTACAAGAAACAATTTTAAATATGAAGAGACAGATTATAAGCAAAAAGATGGAAAATGGTAACCCAAAAGAAAGCTGGAATAGCTATGCTAATGTCAGACAAAGGAGATTTCCTGTCTGAGTTATGTGGGCTATTCAACAACTAAGACAACAAAAGTAGTAAGTGGTAGAACCAGGATCCTAATCACCATGCTATAGTCTTTACAAAAAAGTTAAGTTTTTATTCTGCCTTCTGTGGGCCTTTTGGAGGGATTTAACAACAAACTAATTGATTCTCTGAGCTGGACTTTTTTTGAATGGATTAGTGTTGCTTCTTGCTGCTTCCAGGCAAGAGTACTGGAGTGGATTGCCATTTCCTTCTCCAGGGGATCTTCCCGACCCAGGGATCGAACCCGTGTCTCCTGAGTTGTAGGCAGACGCTTTACCATCTGAGCCACCAGGGAAACCACCAATAATGGTCATGAACAATAAAGGTCATGGCATTTTAGAAGGTTAGAAGTGAGAGGGATTCAGATCAGTATATGTAGAGTATGCATTACTCTAAACAGGAGGAGGTAGAGAATCAACAAGTCAAACAATCAATTCCACAGCTACAGCCATTAATTTCAGAACAGAACCAAGCACCACATGTCCCAGTAGTCTCCCAATGTCAAATACACCATTTTCCCCCTCTTCCTACAATTCTTTTCAGTTGTAAGCTTTAATTAGAGTAAAACTTCATTCAAATAAATATTAGACAAATGGACCCTTTGTGAATGAGACATTCTCTAATAGTTCATTTACAAATTGATTATCTGGCAGCAGATACACATTTTTCTTTTTTTTTTTTTTTAAATTTTAATTTTAATTTTTTTTTTCCAGTGGGTTTTGTCATACATTGATATGAATCAGCCATGGATTTACATGTATTCCCAATCCCGATCCCCCCTCCCACCTCCGTCTCCACCCGATTCCTCTGGAACCAAAAGGATGGAGATCAGGGACCCCTAAAAGGGTCAAGGTGTGAAATGCAGGGTAAATGGTGGGTTTCAAGACTTTTTAAAATAATTTTTCTGTGGGAAACTGACTTCAGAGTTCCCACCTCTTTTCCAGATGTTTATTACCCTTCAGCAACGTAGAATCTGAGTCCTGAGCATCAAGATTTACTAATTCCCAGTCTTTTTTCCTCTGTCAGCAGCAGCACCTCCTGAGCAGTGCTTCCCTGAGAATTGTAAATTAGAGGATGTGGCCACATCAGCCCTGGTCTTGTAAAGAACATGCATTTCAGTCTAGAGAATAATCTCAAGTTTAGATTTAAGACAGAATCTGATATTTGTCCCTGATCCCCAATTTGTTAAGAGTGATGGCTTCTTTAAGAGTTTCTGATAAATAAAAAACAGAAATGTAAATGTACTCTTAAATTTCTCTGTTTGTTTTGAATTTGAATGGAAGACTTTCATTTACAGCATTGGGTTGTTAGCTCCATTTAAAAAATAGCCTTTTTTTTTCCCCCTCTAGAACTAACATTCTCGGAGACAAAATTTTGATTCTGATGGGCTTTAGTGAAATATTGCTAGGCTAAACTTAGGCTTGGTCAAACTAAACTGATGGGAAATTTAAATTAAAATATCTATTTTTTCAGACATCTCTCTTTAATGTTTTTCTCATTCAGTATGCCATGGGTGGGGGGAGGGATACACTAGGAGTCTGGGATTAACATACATACATTGCTGCTGCTGCTGCTAAGTCGCTTCAGTCGTGTCCAACTCTGTGCGACTCCATAGACGGCAGCCCACCAGGCTCCCCCGTCCCTGGGATTCTCCAGGCAAGAATACTGGAGTGGTTGCCATTTCCTTCTCCAATGCATGCATGCTAAGCCGCTTCAGTCGTGTCCGACTCTGTGCGACCCTGTGGACAGCAGCCCACTAGGCTCCTCTGTCCACGGGATTCTCTAGGCAAGAATACTGGAGTGGGTTGCCATTTCCTTCTCCCTATGCACATGCTAGTATACATAAATAGATAATCAACAAGGACCTACCATAAGCACAGGAACTCAACTCAATATTCTGTAATAACCTAAATGGGAAAAGTATCTGAAAAAGAATGGGCATATGTACATGTATAACTGAATCACTTTGTTGTACACCCGAAGCTAACACAATATTGTAAATCACCTATAGTCCAATAAAAATAAATTATTACTGAAATAGAATTCAGTAAGCCAAACAGAACAAAAAGAACAAAATTATTATAAATGCAAGTGATTTAGAAAATAAAACAAGGCTTCTTTCTTAAATTTGAAATTCAAGCTTAGACATGGTCAAGGTGACAAATTATTTCTGTTTGCAAAAATGATATTTTCAGCATTTGTTGGCTTTAAACAATGATCTGGCTTTTAGGCTGCCCCCATGTGTTCTAATGACATCAGAATTTGTCCAAACCGTGCACCAGGATCTCTTCTCCTCTACCCCCATTTAAAATAATGTGTGAATTTTCAATCAATACAAAAAAAGAAACTGAATTTCAAGTCAGGAGAACTTGTAGATAACTGAGCTTTCTTACATACTATTGTATAAATTTTAAAATCTAATTATTTTCTTCATTTAATTTTTTTTACTTCATTTTTTTTCAACAAATTAGTGGAGGCAATTATATTTGTTGTAATTAACTCACATAGATGTGATGATCAAGTAATTTAACATATGGGATGTCCTCAGTCACTCAGTTGTGTCCAACTCTGCGATCCCACACACTGTAACCCACCAGGCTCCTCTGTCCATAGAATTCCCCAGGCAAGAATACTGGAGTGGCTTGCCATTTCCTCCTCCTATATGGGATAACACAATAAAATACCAACTTTACCATTCACACACTTCCCTGGTAGCTCAGCTGGTAAAGAATCTGCCTGCAATGCAGGAGACCCTGGTTCCATCACTGGGTCTGGAAGATCCCATGGAGAAGGGATAGGCTACCCACTCCAGTATTCTTGGGCTTCCCTGGTGGCTCAGATAGTAAAGAATTCACTTGAAATGCGGGAGACCTGGGTTCGATTCCTGGGTTGAGATCCCCTTCCCCTGGGCTAGGAAGATCCCCTGGAGAAGGGACCAGCTACCCACACCAGTACTCTTACCTGGAGAATTCCATGGATGGAGGAGCCTGGCAGGCAATACAGTCCATGGGGTTGCAAAGAGTCAGACACAACTGAGCGACTTTCACTTTCAACTTTACCATCCACACAATCAGTTCAGTCATTCAGTCATGTCCGACTCTTTGTGACCTCATGGACTATAGCACACCAGGCCTCCCTGTCCATCACCAACTCCCGGAGTTTACTCAAACTCATGTCCATTGAGTCGGTGATGCCATCCAACCATCTCATTCTCTGTCATCCCCTTCTCCTCCCACTTTGAAGCTTTCCCAGCATGGGGTCTTTTCAAATGAGTCAGTTCTTCACATCAGGCGGCCAAAGTATTACCAATATAAGTCAGATCAACTTTCCTTCTGTGAGAGGTAACTGCTGCATTGTAGTATAATGTGCTACGGCAATACAACACATTTTGTCAGTCTGGGATTCTATTCTGTTTTCATAAACCCTAGTTATGTGGCCTTGGCAAATCAAATAAACCTTTTGTAAAAGACATGATGAAAGAATCTCTTCCTAAACTTTTAGATCTAAAAAAAAAGAAACATGTTTGTTTGTTTGTTTTTTAGATTTTGTGTGTTTGTTTTTTCCCTTGAACTGGATTACTAATCAGAAAACAGGTTTTGGGCCTACTATACAACTAACATGGAAACATTTCATGGTTCCATAGCTTAGCTTCCTTCTTTGAGACACCTTCCAGCTTTAATAAACAGTGGTTTTAAGAAAACTGTAATGTAATCCACATAATTTATTGCACATTTAAAGATGAAAATATTCAAAGTAAAAACTAGTTGGAGCTTTCACAGAGGTAAGGTAATATAGAGTAATAACTCAAAAAAACATAAACAATTCCTTTCAAAAAAAACCATCCTTCAAAATTTCTACAGTGTATGAATCAAATAAGATCAATTTCTACAGAATAGTTTGATTAAAATTTCAGTCAATTATATCTTTGATTCATTAAACATTTTAAAATATAAAGGCCCACACAAAACACATATTCTTTAACTAACTTGATATATTAAAAAATCTTTTTGTTTTATCTGTCCCATTGTTGGAGCATCAAATTGCTTTTATAATTCCTAAGAGAAACAATGATTTATAATCACTAACTTAATTTTATTAAATACTGAAATCATATCAGATTTAGACAACACAAATTTTGATTTATAACAATTTGATTTTTCCTCTTTATTTCCATTTTCTTGAAAAGTTTGTAGAGTATACAATCATCAATTATTTAAATTTTGTGGAGAAGTGGTACAATGAATATAATTTCTACACATTGTTTTTAAATTTTAGTTTACTTTTTGCATATCACTATTTATGACTTCCAATTAAATACTTCAGGAAGAAATTGTACTTCTTGTAGTAAATGAAATAGGGGTGAAACTTAACTATTTTTATATTAATAAGGATGCTCATAAAATAGCTGAATTATCACACTGATTTGCGGAAATGTGCTGCATCTTGGCAAATAAACAGTAATATTCAAAAGGTTTATAGCTGCAGCTGGTGTTAATTCTATATTAACATTTTTACAGGCTAATACAAGATACAGAGCAATTTCATGGCAGTTCATTTGCTCTTCAAAAGGTCATTTTACAATCGTGCAGAAATAATAATTTTAAGGAGTTATTGGTATAAAGTATTTCTAATATTTTAGAAAATGCCTCAGCTGTTTAATAGATATATAATCCTGATTCAAGCACCACTGTACTGATCAGCAAAACTGGATTTAGAGCAAGCACTCTCCTCTCAAAAACGTCTGTATTTTATTGGAATGTTGGAATCACACAGCTCACCATTTCCATTCTAAAGACCTTAGGTAGTAGATCAGATGGTGTAGAAAGTGAATCCCCAGTTTGTTCGATTTCAAATGCTTCACACTTTGACCCAAACTAAGTGACAATATATACTTTTAAGCTTTAAAAATTTTTCCTGCAGTTCTTATTGTCCTTTTCGTGCATTAGGATAGAAAGGAATGACTTAGTGGTACTTTGACTGTGTTTGGCTCCACTGATACTGGAGCAGCTTCAGGCGAGGCTTAGAAGCCTTTGTAAGAGCCCTCTGCTAACCCCCAGGGAAGGGATGTTTAAGAGGAAATGCCTGTGGAGTTGGAAAAGCTCTATTTCCTTACAGAATATAAATATTAACACTTCAAGTCTCTAGATGGCAGCCTTCAACACGTTTGAAAAGCGGTGTCCATCCACCCTGACTCCAGTCCCACCTCCATCGCGGCTACTCGGCAACATAGTATCAGCTCCGTGTCTGCTTTAGCCGGTGCAGATGGATTTAGGTGCTCTCCAAGAATTAGAGTTCAAAATGTTTATTCCAGAGCCTGACACTCGGCTAGAAGCTGCCTAGGTGTTTGCTTGGGGAAAATGAGGAAGTAAGGGATGACAGAATAGTCCACACGAAGCCCCTTCTGCCTCGGAAAGGTGGGGCTGTGCGGGCGGCAGAGAGACACCTGCATCCGCGCACAGCAGCTTCCTCTCCTCCAGGAGGAGGATGGACGCTCCGCGCGGAGCAGAGAGAGCGCAAAAGCCCACCTGCCCGGCTGGCGGAACCCCACCAGCGCGACGGCCTCAATTCACCCCTGAGGTTTACGCGGGTAGAAATACTAAAATCTGTTTCCTAAATGCGCAAAGAACTGAGTCTGAGCGCGAGCACGATCAAAGCGAGGAGACAGGACGGAACGCACATCAGGGAAAACGTGTTGCTCCCCACCTGGGCAGCGCCTACGGTGGCCGCCCCCACCTCCCAGCGTGAGGACCCCAGGGCTGGGGTAGTCAGGGAACGCTCGAGGCCTGAGATGCTAAGGAGCCGGGCAGGGGGTGTGGGGGCAACTGAGGCGGGTGGGACTGGGGCGGACTGAGGTCCTTTTGGTCCAGGTCGCCAGCGGGCGCGGTCTAGGTCGGTCGAGAGTTAGAGGCAATAGCCCCCACCTCGACCTCCCCACCAGCAACCGCAGATACTCGCCTAGGGGGTCCGCAGGGTCGGGATGTAGGGGTGCTTTACCCCAATCCTGCTCCCTTCCTGTTTCCATCCCTACCTTGGAACCGCTCTCCCCTCAAGGCGCAAACCCTCTCCGGGCCGGGTCCGCAGAAAGTCCGGCTCCTGGCTTCCCGGGGCCCCCGCCCTAGAGGCGGACACGCGCTCTCGCCCACCCCGTGCGGCTCCGGCGCGCAGGCTCACCCAGCAGCGCTCCCCGTGGGCTAGTGGACAGGGACCGCGAAGCTCCTCGCAGCCCCGCAGCCGGACTTCCTGTAAGTTCCGAGTCCTCGGTGTCCTGGGGAGCCCCGCGCCCCCGGGCCAAGTTCGCGAGCGACTCGGAGCAGAGAACCGAGTTGGATGCGCGTCAGCTTGGGCAGAGGCGAAAGCGGGTCTTACCTTGGTGCGGAGAGCGGGGAGCTGCCATCCATTGTCTGGGGGCGCGTCGAGAGAGGCAAGACGGAAAGTGCGCTCGAGGGACGGGAAGTCTGCGGTGCTAGGACCCGGTTCCCAGAGCGCCGAGACGGACGCGCGCGGGCAGCGAGGCGCGCGGGCAGAGACCACCGCGGCGCGGGGCGGTCGGAGCCGCGCTCCTCCCTGGCAGGGAAGCGTTGAACCCCGCGGCCGTCAAATAGTCTCCTCCCAGTTGTCCCCTCTGAGCTTGCAAGTGCGCTTGGCCAAAGCTCCAAGCGGTCTACCCAGCTTCTGCCCTCCTCCAAGGCAGCCCGGGTCTCGGTAGCCAGAGGCGCCTTACGAGCTTTCCCTGCCTCTGCTGGCGCCCTGCTGAGGTGACTCCGACAGAATTTCTCTCTCCCCGCCTCACAATCCCTTTCCCTCGTCTCTCCCTGGGGTAAAGCCGTCTGAGCCCTGAAGTTGTTCATCCGCTTTGCCACATTCAGGTTCAACTCCTGCCCATGCCCCCCACCCCCCACTGGCCGCTCACCATTCCTTTGAACTGCCTCCCTGAATTTTCGTTCTGTTTGTCTTCTACCAAGGCATGGTTCATCGCTCAGAGCAATGCTCTTTGATCTGCCAGCTGCTTTTGCCTTTACCTGGACTAGATTTGATTCTCAGAATTCTGCATCGAACTCATTTTGCTTAATTGTGACTCACTCATACCTCATCTGTGTGCGCAGAGATTTCAGAAGCTTTGACAGTGGTCATCCGTCAGAGGCCAGCACCCAGACCCACACACACACACACACAATCTGTAAATGTCTGCTTCAGTGTCCTCTTGAGCAAAAAATGACACTGGTTTTAAGAAGGAAGACATTGATGATTGCAAGTGACTGTTAAGATGAAGATACTCTTGATTCTGCTTCATTTTCATTAAAATTTAAAAAAAAAATTAAAAGAAAGCTATGGGACTTCCTGGCTTCCCAGGTGGCGCTAGTGGTAAAGAACCCGCCTGTCAATGCAGGATACAGAAGACACGCGGGTTCCATCTCTGGGTGGGGAAGATCCCTTGGAGAAGGAAATGACAACCCACTCCAGTATTCCTGCCTGGAGAATCCCATGGACGGAGAAGCCTGGGGGTCGCAGTCCACGGGGAGTCGCAAAGAGTCAGACACGACTGAAGCGACTTAGCACATAAGACAAAGGGGAAGATGGTGGACATGCATTTGGCCCTCCTCCTGGTAGCCACAGATAAAAGCTCTGGAGATTGTAAAACAAGCATAATAAGACCAAAAGTTGGACAGAAGAAAGTTGACAAACTAGAGACTTTGAAACTCAAGGAATGGCGTGATAGTGAGTTCCCGTTTTTTTGTTTGTTTTTCTTTGTCTTTTATGTTGCAGACTTGGAACTGAAGTAGCTGAACAAAACCAGAACTGTCCATGAGTGCAGATAAAAAAAAAGCCTCCTCTTTTTAGCCAAAGGACCAAGAAAGGGACAGCCCAGCAGACAGAAAATTGTCTGGCAGCACATCAAATAAAAAATATGCTGTGGTCTCTCTCAACCATGCCATCAAAGGCCAAGTGTGGCCCCTAGATTTGTTCTACTGTTTTCACCTCCAGAAGGATGTGTCAGCCCCTTCTCCTTGCCTTTGTGTCCCTGAAGCCTATACTTTGCTGCCACATAGCAGGAACCTGTCCCTCTCCCACTCAGCACTGGGGGAGTTTAAGAGGAGCCAAGGCGGAGAGTCAGAGCTTCCCCCACTGCCTGGAGGTAATGAAGCCCCTTGGGAATTGATACCTAGGCACTCACACCACTCCCAGTATCAATGGAGGTTCAGTGGAGAATCTTGAACCCCCAATCTGTGCCTAGCAGCAAGGGGGACACCCCTCCTCTCAGGTGTTGAAGGAAGTTATGAGGACACCCTGAATTCTAGCCCCTAACTTACTCCCCTCACCTCCCCCAGGCAGTAAGGAGGCAGTACTTCCCACTTGCTCCTGCGTCCTGCAGGAGCCCTGTTGAGAGATGCCCATTATAAGGAGAAATGAGATTTAGTCTCCCAGATAGTACCCTAAATGTACAGGCTTAATAGAAAATTACTCATCTTGCCAAGAACAAGAAGATTTCAAACAGAATGTTTTTGAAAAATCAGGACGATAACAAAGATGTCTCCAATTATCTGACAAAGACTTTGAAGTAGCCATAATAAAAATGCTTCAATAAGTGATTACAAACACACTTGAAAAAAATTGGAGAAATAGAAAAAGAAAGAGAGGTGAGGGAAGGTGGTAAGAAGGGAGAGAAGGAGAAAGAAAAGAAGAAATGAAGTCTTACAGGTAAATAGAACATATACATAAAAAATTGAAAATTTTAGAATTGGAAAATATAATAATCAAAATGTAACAATAACAATGATTTTAACAGCATAGTAAAGTGAAAAGAAGAGAAAATCAGTAAACTGGAATATTGAGCAATGTAAATTATCCAATCTGAACAAAAGAGAGAATATGTTCTAAGAAAAGAAAGGAAAAAAACAGAGTCCCAAGAACATGTGAAGAAAAACAGTTGAAAAAAATATCCCCAAATTTGGCAGACGACTTCAAGCTATAAGTTCAAGAAGTGGAGCAAAATCCCAATGTAATAAACACAAATAAATCTAATAGAGACATATCATAGTCAAACGTCTCAAAATTAAAGACAAAGGCAAAATATTAAAGCAATTGTGGAGAAACATCACCTTACCCTTAAGGGTTGTTGTTATTGTTCAGTCACTAAGTTGTGTCTGACTGTTTGCGACCCAAACTGTAGTTTGCCAGGCTTCTCTGTCCATGGGATTTTCCAGGCAAGAATACTGGAGTGGGTAGCTGGTCCCTTCTCCAGGGGATCTTCCTGGACCAGGAATCAAACCTGCATCTCTTGCATTGGCAAGTGAATTCTTTACCAGAGACACCCAGGAAGCTCACCCATAAGGAAAAACGGTAAAAATCAATAGCAAATTTCTTGTCAGAAACCACGGAGGCAAGAAGTAAGTGCAACAACATTTTAAAACTGCTGAGGAAAAGATCTATCAACACAAAATCTTGTGTCTAGTAAAAATATTCTTCAGAAATGAAGGTGAAATCAAGACATCCTTAGATGAGGGAAGACTAAGAAAATTGGTCATCAGTGCTGGTGGTGGTGGTTTAGTCACTAAATCATGTCCAACTCTTGCAACCCCATGGATGGTAGCCCACCTGGCTCCTCTGTCCATAGGATTTTCCAGGCAAGAATACTGGAGTGAGTTGCCGCTTCCTTCTCTAGGTGATCTTCCCAACCCAAGGATTGAACCTGGGTCTCCTGCACTGGGGTAGATTCTTTACCAACTGAGCTACCAGGGAAGCCCAAAGAGGTTCTCCAAATAGAAAAGAAACTATAAGGAAGGTATCTTGGAATATCAGGAAAAAAATCCAATACAAAACACAGTAAGCAGTAGCATGATAAAAAACAATAGGTTTCCTTTCTCCTCTTGAGTTTTCTAAATAATATTTGACAATAAAGCAAAAATTATAACAATGAATGATGCATTTCTAAATATATGTAGGGAAACACTTAAGACTATTGTAAAATAAGTAAGTATAAAATAAGTATTATAAAGGGGAGAAAATAAAGGGACACAAGAGTCATAAGTTTTCTACACTTTGTTCAAACTGGTAGGTCGCCATTCTGTTTTCCACGGCATCTTCCTGACCCCGGGGTTGAACTTGGGTCTCTTGCATTGTAGGCAGATTCATTATCATCTGAGTCACCAGGGAAGCCCAAATTAATACCACAGAAGACTTTAATAAGTGATGTGTATTTAATGCAATATGTAAAGAAATCACTAAGAAAAAGCCACACAAATAAACATGCTCAAAATACTATGGGTAAATAAAATTGAAATAAATAATATGAAGTAACCCACAGTAAGGCAGAGAGAAAGAGAATAGAAACAGAGAAAACAAATTTTAAAAAATACAAAAGAATAGTTTTAAGCTCTAATATATCAATGATTGGGCTTCCCAGGTGGTGCTAGTGGACAGAATATGCCTGCCAATGCCGGAGACCCAGGTTGGATCCCTGGGTCAGGGCGATCCCCTGAAGGAGGGCACAGCAGCCCACTCCAGTGTTCTTGCCTGGAGAATTCCATGGACAGAGGAACTGGTGGGCTGCAGTTGATGGGGTCAGAGAGTCTGACATGACTCATGCGACTTAGCATGCATGCATGCACATATCAATGATTACATGAAATTTGAATGATCTAAATACCAATTAAAAGACAAAAATTGGCAGGATGGATTAAAAACATTCAATCATATGCTGTATATAGGAAATTAATTTCAAATATAGCTATATAAGAAAGTTGGGAAAATGTGTATCATGGTAATATTATTCAAAAGAAAGCATGAGTGGCTGTATTAATATCAGATACAGTAGATCTCAGAGCAAAGAAAAGTACTAGAGACAGAGGGGGAGATTACTCAGTGATAAAGAAGTCTTTCTAAACTATACAGCTACATGTAAGAGAATGAAATTAGAACACTTCCTAACACCATATACAAAGATAAACTCAAAATGGATTAAAGACCTAAATGTAAGACCAGAAACTATAAAACTCTTAGAGGAAAACATAGGCAGAACACTCAAAGACATAAAGCAAGATCCTCTATGACCCACCTCCTACAGTAATGGAAATAAAAACCAAAGTAAAAAAAAAAAAAAAGCAAAAGTAAACAAGTGGGATCTGATTAAACTTAAAAGTTTTTGCACAGCAAAGGCAACTATAAACAAGGTGAAAAGACAGCCCTCAGAATGGGAGAACATAATAGCAAATGAAACAATTAACAAAGGATTAATTTCGAAAATATACAAGCAACTCATGCAACTCAATACCAGGAAAACAAATAAGCCAATGAAAAGGTGGGGAAAAGACCTAAACAGACATTTCTCCAAAGAAATACAGATGGCTAACAAACACATGAAAAGATGCTCAACATCGCTCAGTATTAGAGAAATGAAAATAAAAAAACTACAATGAGATATCACTTCACACAGGTCAGAATGGCCATCATCAAAAAGTCTACAAACAATAAATACTGGAGAGGGTGTGAAAAAAAGGGACCGCCCTTGCCCTGTTGGTGGAAATGTAAATTGGTACAGCCACAACGGAAGATTGTATGGAGATTCCTTAAAGAACTGGGAATAAAACCACCACACGACCCAGCAATCCCACTCCTAGGCATATACCCTGAGGAAACCAGGGTTGAAAAAGACACATGTATCCCATTGTTCATTGCAGCACTGTTTACAATAGCTAGAATAAGGGCGCAACTGAAATGTTCATTGACAGATGAATGGATAAAGAGGTTGTGGTGCATATACACAATGGGATACTACTTAGCTATAAAAAGGAAGACACTTGAGTCAGTTCTAATGAGGTGGATGAACCTATTATATGAGTGAAGTGAGTCAAAAATAGAAGGATAAATATCATATACTAATGCATATATCAGAATCAAGAAAGATAGTACTGAAGAATTTATTGACAGGGCAACAGTAGAGAAACAGACTTAGAAAACAAACTTATGGACACAGGGAAAGGGGAAGAGAGGGTGAGATGTCTGGAGAGAGTAACATGGAAACTTACACCATCGTATGTAAATTAGATAGATAGCCAACAGGAATTTGCTGTACGTCTCAGGAAACTCAAACAGGGGCTCTGTATCAACCTGGGGGAGGGGTTGGGGAGGGAGATGGGAGGGAGATTCAAGAAGTAGGGGTTGTATGTATACCTATGGCTGATTCATGTTGAGGTTTGACAGAAAAACCACAAAATTCTATAAAGCAATCATCCTCTAATTAAAAAGTAAACACATTTTTGAAAAAGCTACAAAAGGAGTGAAAGAAAGCAATTTATATTTATTTCTTAAAAAAAAGAAGTCAATCTATTAAAAAGACATAGGCACTTTAAATGCCTGTGCAAAACAACAGAGCTGCAAAATATGTAAAGCAACAAACTTGTAAAACAGACAGGAGAAATTGACAAATTTACAGTTATAGTTGCACATTTTAAGCATTTTTCTCAACAACTGATAAAACAACTAGACAGAAAATCATCAAGGATATAGAATGACACAACAAGATAATAAACCAATAGGATCTAATGAACATTTATAGAACACTGCATCCTGGGTTGGGTACAAAAGCCAAGGTATCCATCTCCCACTCTCCTGAGTCTCTTCCTGTCTACATCACTATCTGTTATGACTATACTGATTACTAGCACTGAGGTTTTTATTCCAAGATATGTGACAAACACAATATGCATTTCTCCATTTAAAAATAAAGTAAAAGAAAAAGTTAAAGTATCAGGAAAAAAATCACTGTTGTAGAGAAGTAGTTCGGTGTGTAATTTTTATGTTGCACATTAGGCCATAGTACTTGTTCAAAGACAAAGAAAATATCTATGTGCATTCAAAGTCCTAGAAATCTCTTGATTCCTGAGACTCAGAATCTTAATTTGCAAAATGAAGAACATTCTTGTGCTTTGCAATTGCAGCGATCACTGCACCTGTTTAAAAAACAAAAGCAAAAACTAAGCAATGAAGTTCTGAAAGAATTAATGGAAGATATTTGTAATTTTTTGTGCATCACATTAAAATAAATAGTTGGGAAGTTTATGTTTCAAAAAAGCAAATGAAAGGTGTGACATCATGGAAACCTCAAGAAAATTAGTTTGGCTGAAACCTTCCTTTCCAGTTTCTTAGCTTTGCCAGTGTTCTTGATTCTTGTGCCTGTGGCAATGCTCTCCAAAGTGTAAGCATCTGTCAACTATGAGAGCAGGAAAAGGGAGGTGCAATTAGGCGTATGGTACTGGATGATGGCCATCAGAATCTGAGCTCCTGATGGTGTGGGAGGGCTCCAGGTGCTGTTCTTTTAACTGGTCTCAAAACATAGTCAGAAATGAGTGGGTTTGGTTCATATTTCTGAAACAAGGCTCAGTAGCTAATTGTGAGGGTTCTGACATTTCAGATTCAAAATTGGCTTGATGGTAGTCATAGAACTTGAAAGGATATTGTGCAGGTTCAGCAGTTCCTGAATGCATGAAGGTGACCAATATCCATCTATGTTGGTGTAAGCAAGCAATCTACTTACCTTTAAGGATGTAAGAGTAGAAGGCAAACAAGTGAAGGGTGAGGGTTATTTAGCAGCTTAAGGAGTTTGGAGATGGCCGAGGTCAGTGTAGTCAGAAGCGGTAAAATGGGATGACGCCCCCACAGAGCCCAACTTTGCCCACTCTTGTCTGTGCAACCTCTCAGTGTCTGCAGCTGCATTGGTGATATTAATCAACTCAACAGGACACATCTCAGTATGATCAACTAAATGTGATCCACAACCAACTTTTAATAGTAAAGAGCCAGACACTGTAACACATCCATAGAAGACTGCTTTTGAACATGGTTGAACCATGAGCTTTGGGTCCGTGAGCCTCAGTCCTAACTATAAATCGATGCTTAAACTCCACAAAGATCAATTAAGTTAGAATCTTTGGAGATGATGCCTTTCCAGGAAGCAACATTTTATAGAAGTTTCTGATGTGATTCTAATGTGCTCAGTCTATAAGAATTTCTGCTAAGTCTATAGCAGCTTTTGAAAAGCTTTTTACCGAACACCCTGTTTTATAGAACAGAAAACAAGTCTAAGGAAAAGATGACTTGCTTAAAATTTCAGAATGAGTTAGGTGTACAGTCAGGCCAAGAATAGAATTATTCTAAATTTTGCCATTTGAGAAAGCCATGGTGGTGCTTGTGAAAGTGCTAGGTCATGAAAAGCAAATATAATTTTATTTTTAATGAGCCTTTAAAAGATTCCTTTATACATCCTTAGAGTTTCCAGTAAGTCTTATAAACTTCCATGTGCATGCATGCTAAGTCGCTTCAGTTATGTCTGACTCTTTTGCAGCCCTATGGACTGTAGCCTGCCAGGATCCTCTGTCCATGGGAATTGCCAGGCAAGAATACTGGAGTGTGTGGCCATGCCTTCCTCCAGGGGATCTTCCTGACCCAGGACTGAACCCACGTCTCTTATGTCTCCTGCATTTGCATGTAGGTTCTTTACTACTGGGAAGCCCTGGGAAGCACTACCTGGGAAGCCCATGTAATGGTGTATCAACAGTTACTTTGCATTTAACTGATAAAATGGTGTTAAACATCTATTTTGTGCTACATTGCCATCCACACCCCTTTAATGAAGTGTCTGTTCAAACTTTTTGCCCATTCTTGTTTGTTGGTTTGTTTTTTATTAAAACATTGTTGAATTCCATTGTTGGGAACATTGTTGTGTAAACACATGTGCACATTTTGGATATAATACTTTGTCAGATGTCAGATTAAGGAGTATTTTATCCCAGTTTATAGGTTATATTTTGTTCCTGTAACAGAATCTTTTACAGAAATAAAGTTTTTCATTTTGATGAAGTACAATTAATCAATTTTTTAAATTTGATGAACCGTGATATTGGAGCTGTGTCTAAAAACTGTTTCTCTAGGCCAGTTTTTCTATTTTTTCTTAAGATTTTAGAGTTATACATTTTACGTTTAGATCTTTAACCCTATTTTGAGTTAATTTTGTGTAAAGAATAAGCTGTTGGTTAATGTTAATTTTTCAGTGATGTCTAATGTTCCAATACAGCATATTTGATTGAGCCACATTTGTACTTCTGTCAACAGTTGATCATATTTGTATACATCTATTTTTGTGCTTTCTGTGTCTATCCTTTTGTCAGTACTATACAGTTTTGATTACTGTAAGTCATAATAAGTCTTAAAATAATAAGTATAGTGTGCATTATTTAACACTGCTTTTCTTTATCAAAAGTGCTTTGGCTATTCTATTCTAGTTCCTTTGCTTCCCATACAAGTTTTTAGAGTTAGCTATTAACATTGTATTAATCACCTTAGGCTTCCATAGCAAAATATCAAAAACTGTATGATTTAAACAACCGAAATTTATTTATCACAGTTCTGGAGACTAGAAAGTCCAGGTCAAGGTGCCGACCTATTGTATTCTTACATGGGATGGAGAGAGAAAGAGAGAGAGATAGCAAACTCTTATCTCTTCTTGTAAGGACACCAGTTCTGTTGGATCAAAGCCCAACTCTTATAACCTCATGTAACCTTAATGACCTGCACAAAGGCTCATATCTCCAGATAGTCAGATTGGGGGTTGAGGCTTCAACATATAAATTTAGAGAGGACATCTACACTCTGTCCATAACAGATATCTATGAGAAACTTTGCTGGAATTATAATTAGTATTGCACTAAATTTATAAGTCAGTTCAGGAAGTGTGGTTTTGAATTGCTCATTCTTATAAGGAAGAGATTCTTTTCTTACCTTCTGGAATGTTGTATTTCTTCTATCAGAGTTAAGTGTACTTTGAATGTTTAATTCTTTCAAACTTTCAAGTATTAGAAAAACATATACATATGGAATAACTACAGTGGTTTCTGGCAGTGAGTAACAAAACCCCCATATCTGTGAAGTAATTACCACATGATATGCACCAAATCAGAAAAAATGTGAAGGCTTGATATTGATATATAGAGGAAATACAGTGAAACATAATTGTGTATTTATGAAATTATAAATTTTTTATTTATGCAGAGTAACTAAAACTTCTATACCAAAAGTTCAACAAATGGGTACTTGTTGTCATTTATTACCTCTGCTTTTGTTAGATTTTGTACACTGTTTTATAGTTAACCATTTTATAGTTGTTTCACATGTTACGTGGAAAATATTGGCCTTTGTTGGATTTTTCAAATCTTCTCTTTGAAAAGATCGTTTAAAAAAAAAAAAAAACTTGCATTCTATTTGTATTGAAAATAAGTTAGGGAGTTTGGGATTGACATGTCCATACTGCTCTGTTTAAAATGGATAACCAACAAGGACCTATGATACAGCACAAGGAATTCTGCTCAGTATTATGTAACAATCAAAATGGGGAAAGAATTTGAAAAATACCTATATATATATATATATATATATGTACTTGTATATGCACAACTGGATCACTTTGCTGTATACCTGAAACTAACATGACATTGTTGATCAACTATACCGTAAAATAAAAAAAAAAATTTTTAAGAGAAAAAAGGTGAGGTGAATTCTGGGAGAGTGAATGGCTTTGCAGAAAAATTACAAAGCAAGGATCAAGCGATCAGAAGTTGGGAGATCTTTCCCTCTACCTCTAACATGCTGAATGATGCTCGGTCAGTCTGCCTTCCACCCAGGTACACTGGCGCCATCTGTCGTACCTGGGAAAAGTGTACCAATGGGGGCCCTGAGCTCCAGTGGTAAATAATGAAACTTTACATAAAATGGGTTTTTATCCTTATGTTTCGTTAAAGTATCTTCACACTGCCTTAGAGGCCAGGTTCTTATATGCCTCCAGGTTCCATGAGGGAACTTGTCAGGTGAAGACAGAGGAGGGGTCCTGTCCTGCAGAGTCTGCCCCTTCCTCAGCCACCCTCCTTGCTGGGGAACCCATTGTCTTCAAATGCTTGTGATGATGCCTAGTGTGTAGGGTGAGGGCTGGTTTACCAGATGGCTTTACTCAATGTCTGTTGCACTTTCATCTTTATATTTCTGTCCTCGCACTGATTTGCCTCTTTGCTCTTGCAATTACTCAAGCCATGCTCCATATTCTTGTTACTCTACATTTGTCATTCTGGGGGTATAGGGAGGGGTAGGGGGCATTCTTTCACTTCTGATTAAGCCTCAGCCTCAGGCAAGCAGTGTGAACCTGGGTCTCCTGGCTCATTGCTCCCTCCCCCAGGTGTAGTTCTGAGCCCATCATGGTATTCTCATGATATTCTCATGGTATTCCTGCTCCATCCTTAGGGGCAGAAATGTTTTTCTGCTCAAATTCTCCAGCTGCAAAGGATTATAATAGGGCCTAAGGTGATGGTAGGCTTGTCCTCCTTCTTTTTCCTCCCAATATTAAGGGTTTCATTCTTGGAGTCATATGTGGTGGTTTTGCACCTTTTTTGTAGACATCTGTTGTTCCTTTCCCCCAGGCTGGTACCACAGGGACATCTTTCCAGGACTCTCAGCAAACATTTTTGTGGGATCCATAGAGAAAAGCCCATAAGAGGGTGAAAACTCTCAGCACAGCTACAGTTCTTGAGGTAGTTTACTCGTTTGCCAGACCCACTTGACTTCCACCAATGCCTTAATTATTTCAGCTGGATTTTTTCTACTAGTGTCTGGTGTGTCTGCCTCAGGTAAACAAGAGCTTTCTCCCCATTTCTTTCTGAAGCACCTGACTCTCCCTAGATTTTAGGCTAGTTAGTTACCCAGGGCTCTAGATCTCTGATGGATTCAAAGAAATTCATAAACTTGCTGTTTCCCTGCTTGTTTTCCCAACTTGCTTTTCCGCTCTTGTTGTCTCAAGAGTGGAAACAAGGACATTTTCAGCTTGCTACATTGGGCAGAGGGTGCTATTACTTTCTAAAGAGACGATACCTAAAAATAAAAATGTTAATAGTGGTTATATATAGGTAATGGGATTATAAGCAACTTATTTTCTTCTGTGTTGACCTGTGTTTTCTAAATTTTTCCTAACAGATATACTTTGTTACTCAGAAAAGACTAAGAAGCATTATCTTAATGCAAAAATGTAAAAAATATTAAATGAGAGACATTTATTTTATGGGATGAGTCAAATTTTTGCTCCTCAGACATACCAGCCAGCTAACTATGCAGTTTGGTTTGAAAACTGAGGAACCATTTGTCTTCTCCCTACCCCAAGGATAGTGATTGCCATGCCCTGGAAGCATGCATTGTTTATGGGTCAATTTCCTCCTAGTTAAGTACTGGAGACCAGTTGGGAGGCTGCAAAGCGGGGAGATGCTTGATCAACAAGCACAGCAGGCCAAGATGACACAAAATCGTACATGTCTGTCAATTTTTCCTTTTACCTACATGCATCTGTCACCCTCCTATTCCCACCCCTTTTGTTCTTATCAGGCATCACGTCTGTCATTATTCAGGTCTTAGACCCAACATCTCTGGAATACCTTCTCCATGCTCACACAAATAAAACCATTTCTTGGATATCCTCATGCCTAATTTAATGTATTCTTTATTATTTATTGATAAAATTTAAGATTAATTTATGCAATTAGCACAATTTATCTTTAATATATAATATAATTTGGCTAGCAACTTTTATGTACTGATTTGCAGTAAAATAAATTTCAGGAAGCAAATAACTCCTTTAAATGTTACTCCCTAGTTTCTTTTCTTTTCTTTTTTTGGGTCAGGTTTATTTATAAAGAAAGAAGCTTCATGGTGCTAAAATCTTGTATCAGTTTTTACCTTCCTCATCTACTATATCCTGTTTATTATCTTTTTTACCACTTTATATATTGGCCTAGCAAATTGAGTTCTCATATCAGCACAAACTCATTTGGGAATGTGGAATCAAAGAATCTCTCAACTGATAATAAGCTCTTGGTGAAATATATTCTCATTATTCCTTATGAGTCTTTTTGTATAAGTTATGCATATGATATATATGAACAACTAAGGCTTAAATTTTATGCTCGCTCAGTTGTGTCTGACTCTGAGATCCCATGGTCTATACAGTACACGGAATTCTCCAGGCCAGAATCCTGGACTGGAGTGGGTAGCCTTTCCCCTGTCCAGGAGATCTTCCCAACCCAGGGATCAAACCCAGGTCTCCCGCATTGTGGGCAGACTCTCTACCAGCTGAGCCGCAAGGGAAGCCCAAGAATGCTGGAGTGTAGCCTAGCCCGTGTCCAGAGGATCTTCCAGACCAGGAATCTAACTGGGGTCTCCTGCATTGCAGGTG
This sequence comes from Cervus canadensis, assembly GCF_019320065.1. NCBI lineage: Eukaryota > Metazoa > Chordata > Mammalia > Artiodactyla > Cervidae > Cervus > Cervus canadensis. The sequence continues at coordinate 18,901,861 of NC_057409.1, read as the reverse complement.
CATTCTTTACCAACTGAGCTATCAAGGCTTAAAACAAGCAGAAATCCATAAACAAAATGAGATTCATTGTCAATGAAATGGTCAGCTGAGGCCCTCTACTAACCAATCAATGCAATGGACATCTGTTTTTATTCTTTTAGATTTTCTCTCTCTCTCTTTTTTTTAAAATGAAAACTGGACGGGATATTGATGCAGAGAAAATAGTGTTGTTTTGAAGGTAGAAGGTCTAGTTTCATTCTTTTACTGCTTTCTAGTTGGGTCATCTTGGAAAAATCTCATAATGTTTTTGAGCTTGTTTCTTCACCTAAAAAATAGTAGAAAATATAACCTTGGTAACAATACTGTGAGATAAGTATGAAAAGAGAATTTATAGAAAGACAGAGAGAGAGAAATTTATACAGCATTGCTGTTTGCTTTTATGGAGTAGTTCTGAAAAAGACTCTGTGCAGTGTTTTTAATCCTTCTGATTTGGAAAATAATTTATAAGTTGACAATATACAATAGCTGCAACTTGTGAATAATGTAATTATTGCTTTCATTGGTGGCCATTATTTAGCCTACCATAGGAGATTGTCCATATACAGATTTTATAATTTAAAAAGTATAACTAAACTACTAAACTTAGGTTAAGAGTGTGTGTGTGTATGTATATATATAATATAATATATATACATATATTTCAGATAGCTCAGCTGGTAAAGGATCCACCTGCAATGCAGGAGACCCCAGTTCGATCCCTGGATCAGGAAGATCCCACTCCAGTATTCTTAGGTTTCCCTGGTGGCTCTGACAGTAAAGAATCTGCCTACAATGTGGGAGACCTAGGTTAGATCCCTGGGTTGGGAAGATCCCCTGGAGGAGGACATGACAACCTACTCCAGTATTCTTGCCTGGAGAATCCCCATGGACAGAGGAGCCTGGCAGGCTACAGTCCATGGGGTCACAAAAAGTTGGACAAGACTGAGCAACTAAGCATAGCACAGTATAGAAAAGAGGAATATGGCAGATGGAAATAGCTCATACACTATCTGAATGAATTTATAAGCTGTTGTATTAGTGTATTAGAAGAGCTACATTTTCTCTAGATATAAGTACTTCAGATACTAACATAGTAATATTGCTATAGATGGTATAGGTATATATATATAATTATATAATGTAAAATATAATAATATACTATATGTATGTGTACAATATATTTGTATATACATATAATATGATATATAATGTTTGTGTGTAATAATATAACTATAGGACAAATACATACTGTAAGGAAAAGAAATTAGATACTGCTAGAAATTAATGGTAAGCTGAGTGAGTGGAGGTCTGTTTACAGTATATTCTCAAGAAAAGTGTTTCAGGTCAGGGTTGAAAAATTCTTTTCTTTTTCTTTTACATATAACTTATTTTTAACTCTTCTATATTTTTATTTTTTTAATTTAAGGATAATTGCTTTACATGTTGTGTTGGTTTCTGCCATATAACAACATGAATCAGCCATGAGTATACATATGTCCCCTCCCGTTTGAATCTCCCTCCCACTCCTCAAAATTACTTTCTTGGCATTATAGAATATGTGTTTGAAATATGGTAAACATCTGAAAATAGAGATGCTTGCTCTAGCCACTAAGCAAGTCAGAAGACTCTTACTTTGCATTTGTATATAAGTGTAAAGGGAAGCATGGGAAAGAATGGTAACTTTGTTGCTGAAAATGGACTTTTTAATTTAATTGTTAATTTTAGCAATGAAAGTGCTTACTGATAGCAATATTAAAATAATCCAGAATCCAATCCACTGTTGATAAATATTTTATATTCATTTTAACATTTGATAGCAGAAGTTATTGTTTTAGTTGCTCATTCAATGTAAGTTAACAGTGACTAATACATACAGATGCATTGCATTTGGCACTATGGATACATCAGTAAACAAAGAAATCACGATTCATTTCTCTGTGGACCATGTGTTCTAGTTTGGGAGGCAGCCAAACAAACAAACAAACCATAACCAACTGTGATCAAATAACTGTCTGTTTGTACAAATAAATATACTGATAAAAGTCATATTATTTAAACTCTTTTGCCATGTTCTCCCTGTTTAAAAAGTATTAAATTGCTAAGATTATTGGAGGCATTAAAATCTAGTACTTAATTCTTTATTTTCATACACCTAGTATTAAATTACATCTTGCTCTAAGTATTAATTATTGCAAGATACCTGTCTTAATGTTTAGCTTCATTTTTGATGTTTCCATTTTAAACAGAAGGTGCTGACATTAAGAGATTTCCAACACCCCAAACGGCCACCTTCTCCAATCTTCCACTTCTCAGAAAATGATAGTACACTTACCCAGTAGTTCAAAATAACACCTTAATCATCATTTTTTATCTGTCTTTCTGTCCTTTTTTAACCTCTATATTCATGGATGGAGGGCAGTCAGTGGGCAAGGAAGGCCAGGACAAGGAGAAATGCTGGAGTTGCTGGTTCCTATGCGGTTTTAATCAGTTCTTACAGCTCTGCTATGAGCATTCCAGGAACATTTAACATGACCACGAAGGCTGTGAAGGTAGAAAAAGTTCCGTGTTTTCTATTCTAAGGAACTGCAACAAGATGAGACAGCAAGAAATCAAACTAGAATCAGAGGCAGACCAATCAATGCGTGTATCTAGAAAGGATTTTTTTTTAAGTATTGATGGAGAATCTGTAGGAGTTGGAGGCAATTAATATAGAAAAAACCAATGAGGTACAAATGGATATAATGGGAGTGATCCTGTGTCTACTTCAGAGAGGCCTCAGAGAAGAGTGGTTGAAGACACACATACCTTCTAGTAATGGGGTATTATATTCTAACCCAAAGTTTGGCACTTGGAGTTTATCATTTGTTGCCTCATTTTCCTCATCCTAAAATGAGAACTATAACTCTCTATCCTAAATAAATGCTCTCTCAGCATTACATAAATGTATCAGGTGAGATAATATAGGCAAAGCACTTTGCATATGCTTGACAACCAGTTGTCACCAGAGGTGGAATTACTGTGATGCCCGTAAATCTTAGCCTTCAGGGGCTGTCTTGTTAGTGACCCTTTTTATGCCCTTGTAGAGATTTATGAGGTCATGTTTGGGATAAAATTAGTAACAGTAAAATATTTAACTGTATTTTATTGTCTTCTATTTCTTTCCACCCTAGCTACCTTTCTTTTGGGTTTCCCTTTGTTTCAGGGTGTTGTTATAAAACTACAGAAATGTGTCTTGTGGTAAGGGGCTCGAAGGAGCTCCAGTTCTTTATGTTTTAACACAGAAAGAATTCAGTGAGAGGCAAAGTAAGAGATAAGTGATTTATTAGAATAGGATGCTTGTGAGGCTTATAGACAAGTAGACAAGGGAGTGCTGCACCCCCAAGAACTTAGTGGGCTATGGTTTTAAAATCAAAGGAAAAGTGGGGGTGGAGTAGAAGACCACTTTCGTCCTCATTCTTGAGTGGGCATCAAGGCTTGCATCATTAGTTCCTCCTCCAAGTCAGGCAATGGGCTTTTCCTATTCCTACCTTGTCAAATTGGGTCTGTCATGGCAACAATGGAAATAAACAGAAAGGTGGTAAAATTTACTAGAACATGGTAAATCATCTCAGGTTTCAGTATTATGTCACTTTTTTTATATTTTGTAAATTACTTTTTATTGGAGTATGTTTGATTGACAATGTTGTGTTAGTTTCTACTGTATGGCAAACCGAGTCAGTTAGACATATACACATATTCACTTTTTTAAAGATTCTATTCTCATATAGATCATTACAGAGTAATGAATAGTGTTTAGTGTGCACAGAGGAGCATCTCCTGGGAAGCATGAAGTTATTGAACTCACTGGGCGGCATGTGGATCTCATTCCACTACTGTTTTATTGTTTTGGGGGCCTATCCCATGTTTCTGTTGCATGCTTTTTTTGCTAAGCAAGCCTCCTTGGTTTTATGATTAAGCAAATTATTACTGAGTGATCGTTAGCATACAGCGGTCTCCCATACTTTTTCCTTTACTTGTGATCCCTTGGTGATGTTAGTCACTCCGTCGTGTCTGACTATTTACAACCCTATGGACTGTAGCCAGCCGGGCTCCTCTGTCCATGGAATTCTCCAGGCAAGAATACTGGGGTGGGTTGCCATCCCCTTCTCCAGGGGATCTTGCCAACCCAGGGATCAAATGTGCATCTCTTGCATTGCAGGCAGATTCTTTATTGTTTGAGCCACCAGGGAATAGGATTAATTATTTAATCACCTACTTTGTGCCTTTACTGTCTCTATCAGAGTGCCTATAAGGAATAATTTGAAAAAAGTTTAAAAGAAAGCAATCTCAAAAACATACGTCTCAAAGAAAAACAGGTTCCAAGGAAAATTTTAAAAGGTATGTCAAAGAAAGATATGTAAAGAGTCAGAAGAATGAAAATTAAAGCAGGAAATTAAAAAAATAGAGATAAAAAGTAGTTAAAATAGAAGCCAGAAAAAGGAGTTCCAACACACATGAAATTGGAGTTCTTGAGGAAGAAAAGCAAGCAAATAAATAAAAAATATTTAAGAATTAATATTCAAAACTGTAATCCAATAAAATTTGTTTTAGAAATAAAATATTGAAAGAGTTTATCTAAGAAAATTGACTTTGTAAAAATAAACTCTAACACTTTCCTTAGTAAAGCTCAGTATTTAAGAATAAATAATAAAGGATTTCCAGGACCTTAAGGCAGAAAGATCAAACTCTTCATAAAGGTAAAGAGAAATCAGGCTGGCATTAGATTTCTCAAGAACTAAATGTAAGGCAAGGGAATAGTAGAGCAGCATTTTCAAAATACACAAAGAAAAAGAGCATGAGCCAAGAATGTAATCCCAGCGAAGCTGTGTTTTAAATACTGAGGCTATAGAAAGGCAGTTTTAAATATTCAGTAAGTCAGGGAATACTAAACACATCAGCCTTTTCCAAAGATTTGAATATATGACGCATTTCATTCTAGCAAGAAATAACTGGAGCAACTTCAGTAAAAAGACTAATGGAAATGATTTAATATATGTAGATGTAGAAATATGACTAAGTGATGTTGGTGACATGGGTGGGAGACACCCAGATAAATATATGTTCTGAAATAGTGGAATGAATGAAAGTAAAACAGGAGGAAAAAGGAAAAAAAAGAAGTAGAATAAGATCATTGATCATTTTAAGGCTAGTGTCAAAGCAGAGTAATTAAAATAAAAAAATCAGATAGTAATAGATTAAGTTTGAAAATGGGAGATTAAAGATAATTAAAGGATTTAAATACAAATATTGCCACTAGAATGAAAAGAAAGCTTCCTAAATACAAAATGGCATTTTGAAATATAAAAGATGATATGCCACTTAGAGAAACATAGCAAATATTACATAGTACACACAGTAATGGTCCCATAAAATACTTTGACTGTGTGGATCACAACAAACTGTGGAAAATTCTTAGAGAGATAAGAAGTCCAGACTATCTTACCTGCCTCCTGAGAAATCTGTATGCAGGTCAAGAAGCAAAGTTAGAACCGGACATGGAACAATGAACTGGTTCAAAACTGGGAAAGGAGTACGTCAGAGCTGTGTATTGTCACCCTGTTTATTTAACTTATAGGCAGAATATAACATTTGAAATGCTAGGCTGGATGAATCCCATGTTGGAATCAAGATTGCCAGAGTAAATATCATCAACCTCAGATATGTAGATGATACCATTCTAATGGCAGAAAGCAAAGAGGAGCTAAAGATCCTCTTGATGAAGGTGAAAGAGGAGAGTAAAAAAGCTGGCTTAAAACTCACCATTCAAAAAACTAAGATCATGGCATCCAGTCCCATCACCTCATGGCAAATAGATGGAGAAACAATGGAAACAGTGACAGATTGTATTTTCTTGGGCTCCAAAATCACTGTGGACAGTGACTACAGGAACAAAATTAAAAGACACTTGCTTCTTGGAAGAAAAGCTCTGACAACCTAGACAGCATATTAAAAAACAGAGACACCACTTTGCCAGCCAAGATCTGTATAGCCAAATCTATGGTTTTTCCTGTAGCCATATACAGATGTGAGAGTTGAACCATAAAGAAGTTCAGTTCAGTTCAGTTCAGTCGCTCAGTCATGTCCGACTCTTTCAGACCCCATGGACTGTAGCACGCCAGGCCTCCCTGTCCATCACCAACTCCCAGATTTTACCCAAACTTATCTCCATTGAATCAGTGATGCCATTCAACTGTCTCATCCTCTGTCGTCCCCTTCTCTTCCTGCCCCAAATCCCTCCCAGCATCAGGGTCTTTTCAAATGAGTCAGCTCTTCACATCAGGGGGCCAAATATTGGAGTTTCAGCTTCAACATCAGTCCTTCCAATGAATATTCAGGACTGATCTCCTTTAGGATGGACTGGTTTGATCTCCTTGCAGTCCAAGGGACTCTCAAGAATCTTCTCCAACACCACAGTTCAAAAGCATCAATTTTTCAGTGCTCAGCTTTCTTTACAGTCCAACTCTCACATTCTTACATGACTACTGGAAAAACCATAGCCTTGACTAGATGGACCTTTGTTGGCGAAGTAATGTCTCTGCTTTTTAATATGCCATCTAGGTTGGCCATAACTTTTCTTCCAAGGAGCAAGTGTCTTCTTATTTCATGGCTGCAGTCACCATCTGCAGTGATTTTGGAGCCCAAAAAAATAAAGTCTGCCACTGTTTCCACATCTATTTGCCATGAAGTGATGGGACCAGATGCCATGATCTTTGTTTTCTGAATGTTGAGCTTTAAGCCAACTTTTTCACTCTCTTCTTTCACTTTCATCAAGAGACTCTTTGGTTCTTCTTCATTCTCTGCCATAAGGGTGGTGTCATCTGCATATCTGAGATTATTGATATTTTTCCCGGCAATCTTGATTCCAGCTTGTGCTTCCTCCAGCCCAGCGTTTCTCATGATGTACTCTACATATAAGTTAAATAAGCAGAGTGATAATATGCAGCCTTGACGTCCTCCTTTTCCTATTTGGAACCAGTCTGTTGTTCCATGTCCAGTTCTAACTGTTGCTTCCTGACCTGAATACAGATTTCTCAAGAGGCAGGTCAGGTGGTCTGGTATTCCCATCTCTTTCAGAATTTTCCACAGTTTGTTGTGATCCACACAGTCAAAGGCTTTGGTATAGTCAGTAAAGCAGAAATATGTGTTTTTCTGGAACTCTTGCTGTTTCGATGATCCAGTGGATGTTGGCATTTGACCTCTGGTTCCTCTGCCTTTTCTAAAACCAGCTTGAACATCTGGAAGTTCATATCACTAAAAGAGTGACAAACTTCCATGAAGTACCTCTTCCTCACTAGGAAGGCCTGAAAGCAGGATCCTTAGCAACTTTGCTTATCTATGCATTTATTGTTTAGTAGAGAATGGAATATTCTTGCTTTTTCATAAGGCAGTTATATGACTTTGATGAGAAAAATCTTATTCTCTTTGTCTCCTTTCCTGTGCCTTAATTTCCCATTGTCAACCTCTTGACATGAGTTTTAATTTCCCTGTCTCTGCTTCATAGGAGTGCTGTGAAAATTAAATGAAATAACCAAGGAAGGGTTTCCCACAGTGCCTGACATACACTGAGGGCTTAATGAATGCTAACTACAGAAATGATGATTATTAGAGACCATCTTTTCCCAAGTAGGTGCAGAGAGTAGCATTCTTTAAGCCTTTCCAGCACCTCTTCACAACTTACATTTCAGGCTCATATAACTGGTGCCTCCCTGAGGCAGTGGGCTTCCTGACTTCCATTGATTTCCCTCAAAACCCAGCAGAGGAAGTGCCTCTTTGTTGTTTTTCATCTCAAGGCTGATTCAAATTGGGGTTAAACCATTTCATATCAATAAGTGACAACAGAAAAATCAGTCTGGCTCAGGAGACATGATCTGTGGTTGATTCTAGGTTCAAAGAAAATATTTTGATGGTTTTACTACTTTATAAAACTGTATAGCTTAAGATGTATTATTGCAATAAACACTTTCCAATCAGTCTAGGGAAACTGTGAATAAATCATGCTTGGTCTTCCCATTTCTCCCCTCTTGTTCTTATTACTTCTCCCATCTTTCTACCTATTCTGCATTTTTTCACCCCTACTTTTAGCTTCTTCTAACCCTCCCTTCTAAAGAACTAGCTAATAAAATTTTAGATTTGTTAATCATTTCACTTGTGTTTCAATTCACAGATATTTGCAATACAAAATGAAAAAGAAAGTTCTTCAGGTCTGGACTCCAAGACAACTCCATTAACATAGTTGGCTTACATGTAATTCTCATTTTCCTCCAGAAAACTAAACAGTGTCTGGGAATTTTGCTACAGATATATGAATAATTTGCCATATTTTACCATGTGTCTCAATCACATTAGGAAAGATAATTGAATAAACTATATGGCCTCAAGCAATTTTCTGATCTTAACTTCTTCAAGCTTTCATTTTAATTGTGTGTTGGAGAAGGAAATGGAAAGCCACTCCAGTATTCTTCCCTGGATAATTCCATGGACCGAAGAGCCTGGAGTGATACAGTCCATGGTTTCGCAAAGAGTTGACACGACTTAGAAACTAAACTGCCACCACTCACATTCAGCTTTCTCTAACAGGGTGATCCTTAAAGATTCATCATCTCTAGATAGCTATTTGGTGATCTGCACAGCAGGTAGACGTAAGACTTCTTAACCCAAAATGTTTTTTCAAACATCTGTGTACGTGTGTTTGTGTGTGTATGAGAGACTGGGAGAGAGAGAGAGGAGGAGAAGGCGGTGCTGTTTGCTTGGAGTTTCTCTTACTGGTGAAGAATCTTGCCTCTCATGGCCAGGCTATTGCCAGAAAATTTCTCTAACTCAATTCTAATTCCTTAGGATATAGAAAATGTGAAAGAAAATAGCATCCTAAGACTCTCTCTAGGAAAAATAAAAACTGAATAGAACACAAAACAAAAACAATAACAGAAATAGGAAATACTTGAAGGTGATTTTCAACTGAGTCCTAGAATTTTCTAGAATGGATTCAAGCTTCAAATATGATTCTTTGGAAGACACAGCAGATTGATATGAAAGGGAGAATAACATTTTTTTCTTTTGTGGCAGGGAGAAGACTGATATTCAGAGTTGTTTCTGAATATGCAAAGTAAATAAAAGATTTCAGAATGATAGGAATTCTGTATGTATTCTCTAGTGAAGATGGAGAGGGCAAGGCATTTCTAACACAGAAATTCATAAGATAGGTAAACCTCTTGAAAGAGGTATTCAAAATTAAATAGATTAGTATTAAGTCCTCATTGTGGACATGCATATAAATATAAAGAGGAATAGAATATATTATGAAAAAAATAACACTGAGTCCAGCTGTGACACTTGTACGTTCCCTGGTCGTACACTTTAGAATTAAAGAACTGGGATTTTATATTTTCCAACCAAGTTTCCCATTAGATAAATATATCTCAGTAATGAGATTTATATTCTTCTATTAACTCTTGAAAGCCCCACAATCAATTTACTTCAAACATCAAATATTTGAGAAAATAAATGAAAGAAAAGAGAGTGAAGTTTTAACACACTTTAAAGACACTAAAGGTGACTTTAGCTTTCTTTTGTCATGGAAAACACACAGGTCCTGTCTTTTATTTGTTGGTGGCATTAAATCAGGGAAGGTGTTGGCAACATCCAGCAGTTGATGGTGCAGTCTGCCTACTGACACCACACAGAGCAGAAGAGCAATTGACCTCCAGAACCATCGGTTCTGCTCAGCACATGGACACAATGGGCACCCCAGACATTTCAGTCCTCTGTTCAGGACCTAAGAAAACCAAATTGAGTTTTAAATCAATGTATTACTCGCTGATATGGAACACAGATTTGCTTCTACTCTTTTAACACTTTCAGAAAGAAAGTGGATTATTGATCTTTTTGGAATTCCTCAAAGTGTAGCTGTAGTCACCCTGATATTTGGAATGTGCTGCTAGGTACATAATACACTGACTCTCAGTACCAGTAAGATTGGATTGTGGACTGTGCTATTCAGAAGTCTTTTATGTTGGGCTTACTGACAAATGCACCATGATGGCTCTTGTGTCACCATCTCTGGGTTAATAAATAAAGCATTATCCTTTATGACTTTCTCATTCTTTCCTCTTTTTCAACTGAATAATAAAATATTTAGATTCTTTGAATTAAACAATGTAGAGAATCACTCCACCTGAAATATATGAACCATTCAGTTTACACAAATATTATTTAAAAGTGCAAATTTATTACTCAATAATGCAAATAGCAAGCCTGAATAACTAATAAATGTAAATACAGTTATTTTTCTGGAGCATGGATTGATTTTTTGTTCATTACTCCTGGTTAACTATTCCTTTACATAAATTTTTTATTTTTACCCTGATCCTAAAAAGAATTGTAGAAAATATGGAACATGCTAAAAAAAAGTTTAGAGCAATATAATGGAAATGACCTATAATCTAAACAATCAGAAAGAGCAAATACCGATCCTCCATTAAAAGAGTGAAAATCAGGTTGGCTGGAGGAAGAAACACAGCAGCTCATTAATCAGGCCCCAGGACAGATGTAGATAAAGCCAGCTGCAAAGTTAGCAGGAAACAGAATTTCTCCTGGGTCAGGCAGCAGCTGTGAAATGCCATGATGACCCCCTCTTGGGATCTTTCTGATTGACTCGTATTTTCCTGCCAGTAAGGGCCCCAGACCTCCTTTCTTTCCCATAATTGCTGGAACACAATTGCTAAAGTGCTCTCATCTCTTGGCACCCAATTCTTAATTAGTCCCACTTCTACTGCTGCCTCAGAAATAGTAATCAGCAAAAGGTACAAACTTCCAGTTATCAGATAAATAAGCCCTGTACATGTTGTAATGTACAGCATGGTGAATGCATGCATGCTTAGTCTCTCAGTTATGTCTGACACTTTATGACCCCATGGACTGTAGCCCTCCAGGCTCCTCTGTCTGTGGGATTTTCCAGGCAAGAATATTGGGGTGGGTTGCCACTTCCTACTTTGGGGGGTCTTCTGCATTGACCTACCCACTCTTTTTTTTTCTTTAGTCATTTCTCAATATATATGCATATCAAATCATTATGTTGTACATCTAAAACTAACCAAATGTTATATATCAATTTTGTCCGCAAAACATGCTAGAAAATTTTAAAAATTATCTGATATGATTGAAATTGCTATCATATTTAAGATGGGACATTATGCAATTGCTGCTCTTTGTGTTGAACAAATTTAAGTCTCCTCCAGTACTAAAGCATGCAGGGAGCACTTAATCAATGCTGGGCTTAATGAGTGAAAAAAAAAAAAAAAAAAAGAAACGACACAGGAAAGGATCCTGCCCCCTTTATGGACCTGTCAGGAGAACTCAGACTTTACAGTAAACACCTCCTTCTTCCCTTTGTCTTGGTTAATGCTGAGCTTCTCTGGGAGTGTCCCCTCACTGTATTAGGTTAATAAATGTACTTTTGCATTTTTTTCCTAAGCAGTGGCTTTCAAACTGATTTTTTTAATTTATTTTTTTATTGAAGGATAATTGTTTTATAGAATTTTGTTGTTTTCTGTCAAACCTCAACACAAATCAGCCATAGGTATACATATATTCCCTTTCTTTTGAACCTCCCTCCTATCTCCCTCCCATCCCACCTCTCTAGGTTGAAGCAGAGCCTCTGAGTTTCCTGAGGCCTACAGCGAATTCCCATTAGCTATCTATTTTACATATGGTAATGTAAGTTTCCATGTTACTCTTTCCATACATCTCACCCTCTCTTTCCCTCTCCCCATGTCCATAAGTCTATTCTCTTTGTCTGTTTCTCTCTGGCTGCCCTGTACATAAATTCTTCACAATGATTTTTCTAGATTCCATATGTGTGCATTAGAATATGATATTTATCTTTCTCTTTGTGACTCACTTCACTCTGTGTAATAGGTTCTAGGTTCATCCACCTCATCAGAACTGGCTCAAATGTGTTCCTTTTTATGGCTGAGTAACATTGCATTATGTATATGTGCCACAATTTCTTATCCGTTCATCTACTGATGGGCATCTAGGTTGCTTCCATGTTCTAGCTATTGTACATAGTGCTGCAGTGAACAATGGGATGCATGTGTCTTTTTCAACCCTGGTTTCCTCAGGGTATATGCCTAGGAGTGGGATTGCTGGGTCACATGGTGGCACAGGAATGGCGGCTGCATGATGCAGGAACAGCCAAGAGGAGCTACCCCACGTCCAAGGTCCAAGGTCAGGAGTCGTGGCCGTGAGGAGATACCCCAGGTGGAGATACACCATGTGCCCACATCCAAGGTCAGGAGCTGCGGCTGTGAGGAGATACCCCACATCCAAGGTAAGGAGCAGCCGCTGCGCTTTCCTGGAACAGCCATGAAGAGATACCCCACGTCCAAGGTAAGAGAAACCCAAGTAAGATGGTAGACACTGAGAGAGGGGATCAGAGGGCAGATAGACTGAAACTATAATCACAGACAACTAGCCAATCTGATCGCATGGACCACAGCCTTGTCTAACTCAATGAAACTAAGCCATGCCGTGTGGGGCCACCCAGGACGGACGGGTCGTGGTGGAGAGGTCTGACAGAAAGTGTTCAACTGTAGAAGGGAATGGCAAACCATTTCAGTATTCTTGCCTTGAGAACCCCATGAACAGTATGAAAAGGCAAAAAGAACACTGAAAGATGACCTCCCCAGGCCAGTGGGTGCCCATATGCTACTGGAGAAGAGTGGAGAAATAACTAGAGAAAGAATGAAGGGATGGAGCCAAAGTAAAAACAACAGGCAGTTGTGGATGTGACTGGTAATAGAAGCAAGGTCCGATGCCATAAAGAGCAATATTGCATAGGAACCTGGAATGTTAGGTCCGTGAATCAAGGCAAATTGGACGTGGTCAAACAGGAGATGGCAAGACTGAACGTCGACATTCTAGGAATCAGCGAACTAAAATGGACTGGAATGGGTGAATTTAACTCAGATGACCATTATATATCTACTGTGGGCAAGAATCCCTCAGAAAAAATGGAGTAGCCATTATAGTCAACAAAAGAGTCCGAAATGCAGTACTTGGATGCAATCTCAAAAACAACAGAATGATCTCTGTTAGTTTCCAAGGCAAACCAATCAATATCATGGTAATCCAAGTCTATGCCCCGACAATGCTGAAGACGATGAAGTTGAATGGTTCTATGAAGACCTACAAGACCTTTTAGAACTAACACCCAAAAGAGATGTCCTTTTCATTATAAGGGACTGGAATGCAAAAGTAGGAAGTCAGGAAACACCTGGACTAACAGGCAGATTTGGCCTTGGAGTACAGAATGAAGCAGGGCAAAGGCTAATAGAGTTTTGGCAAGAGAACACACTGGTCATAGCAAACACCCTCTTCCAACAACACAAGAGAAGACTCTACACATGGACATCACCAGATGCCAACACCGAAATCAGATTGATAATATTCTTTGCAGCCAAAGATGGAGAAGCTCTATACAGTCAGCAAAAACAAGACCAGGAGCTGACTGTGGCTCAGATCATGAACTCCATATTGCCAAATTCAGACTTAAATTGAAGAAAGTAGGGAAAACCACTAGACCATTCAGGTATGACCTAAATCAAATCCCTTATGACTATACAGTGGAAGTGAGAAATAGATTTAAGGGACTAGATCTGATAGACAGAGTGTCTGATGAACTATGGATGGAGATTCATGGCATTGTACAAGAGACAGGGATCAAGACCATCCCCAAGAAAAGAAATGCAAAAAAGCAAAATGGCTGTCTGAGGAGGCCTTACAAATAGTTGTGAAAAGAACAGAAGCGAAAAGCAAAGGAGAAAATGAAAGACATACTCATTTGAATGCAGAGTTCCCAAGAATAGCAAGGAAAGATAAGAAAGCCTTCCTCAGTGATCAATGCAAAGAAATAGAGGAAAACAACAGAATGGGAAAGACTAGAGATCTCTTCAAGAAAATTAGAGAAACCAAGGGAACATTTCATGCAAAGATGGGATCAATAAAGGACAGAAATGGTAGGGAGCTAACAGAAGCAGAAAACATTAAGAAGAGGTGGCAAGAATACACAAAAGAACTCTACAAAAAACATCTTCACAACCCAGATAACCACGATGGTGTGATGACTCACCTAGAGCCAGACATCCTGGAATGTGAAGTCAAGTGGGCCTTAGGAAGCTTCACTATGAACAAAGCTAGTGGAGGTGATGGAATTCCAGTTGAGCTATTTCAAATCCTAAAAGATGATGCTGTGAAAGTGCTGCAGTCAATATGTTAGCAAGTTTGGAAAACTCAACAGTGGCCGCAGGACTGGAAAAGGTCACTTTTCATTCCAATCCCTAAGAAAGGCGATGCCAAAGAATGCTCAAAAACTGCACAATTGCACTCATCTCACATGCTAGTAAAGTAATGCTCAAAATTCTCCAAGCCAGGCTTCAGCAATATGTGAACCATGAACTTCCAGATCTTCAAGTTGGTTTTAGGAAAGGTACAGGAACCAAAGATCAAATTGCCAACATTGAAAAAGCAAGAGAGTTCCAGAAAAATATCTATTTCTGCTTTACTGATTATGCCAAAGCCTTTGACTATGTGGATCACAATAAACTGTGGAAAATTCTGAAAGAGATGGGAATACCAGACCACCTGACCTGCCTCTTGAGAAATCTGTATGCAGGTCAGGAAACAACAGCTAGAACTGGACATGGAACAGCAGACTGGTTCCAAATAGGAAAAGGAGTACGTCAAGGCTGCATATTGTCACTCTGCTTATTTAACTTATACGCAGAGTACATCATGAGAAACGCTGGGCTGGAGGAAGCACAAGCTGGAATCAAGATTGCTGGGAGAAATATCAATAACCTCAGATATGCAGATGACACCACCCTCATGGCAGAAAGTGAAGAAGAATTAAAGAGCCTCTTGATGAAAGTGAAAGAGGAGAGTCAAAAAATTGGCTTAAAGCTCAACATTCAGAAAACAAAGATCATGGCATCCGGTCCCATCACTTTATGGCAAATAGATGCAGAAACAGTGGAAACAGTGGCAGACTTTATTTTTGGGGGGCTCCAAAATCACTGCAGATGGTGATTGCAGCCATGAAATTAAAAGATGCTTGCTCCTTGGAAGAAAAGTTATAACCAACCCCCTAGATGGCAAATTAAAAAACAGAGACATTACTTTGTTGTCAGAGGTCTGTCTAGTCAAAGCTTTAGTTTTTCCAGTAGTCATGTATGGATGTGAGAGTTGGACTGTAAAGAAAGCTGAGGGCCAAAGAATTGATGCTTTTGGAGAAGATTCTTGAGATTCCCTTGGACTACAAGGAGATACAGCCAGTCCATCCTAAAGGAGATCAGTCCTGAGTGTTCATTGGAAGGACTGATGCTGAAGCAGAAACTCCAATACTTTGGCCACCTGATGTGAAGAGCTGACTAATTGGAAAAGACCCTGATGCTGGGAAAGACTGAGGGCAGGAGGAGAAGGGGACGACAGAGGATGAGATGGTTGGATGGCATCACCGACTCAATGGACACGAGTTTGGGTGAACCCCAGAAGTTGGTGATGGACAGGGAGGCCTGGCATGCTGTGGTCTATGAGGTCGCAAAGAGGTGGACACGACTGAGCGACTGAACTTAACGGTGTTTTTATTCCTAGTTTTTAATGAATCTCCATACCATCTTACATAGTGGCTGTATCAATTTACATTTCCACCAACAGTGTAAGAACGTTCCCTTTTCTCCACACCCTTTCCAGTATTTCTTGTTTGTAGACTTTTTGACAATGGCCATTCTGACCTGTGTGAGGTGATATCTCATTGAAATTTTGATTTGCATTTCTCTAATAATGAGCAATGTTGAACATCTTTTCATGTGTTCATAGCCATCTACATGTCCCCTTTAGAGAAATGTCTGTTTAGATCTTTTCCCCACCTTTTGATTTGGTTATTTGTTTTCCTGGTATTGAGTTGCATGAGCTCTTTGTATATTTTGGAAATTAATCCTTTGTCAGTTGTTTCAGTTGCTTTTATTTCTGCATTCCAAGGGTTGTCTTTTCACCTTGCTTATAGTTTCCTTTGCTGTGCAGAAGCTTTTAAGTTTAATCAGGTCTCACTTGCTCACTTTTGATTTTATTTCGTTACTCTAGAAGGTGGGTCATAGAGGATCTTGCTTTGATTTATGTCATCGAGTGTTCTGCCTGTGTTTTCCTCTAAGAGTTTTATAGTTTCTGGTCTTACATTTAGGTCTTTAATCCATTTTGAGCTTATCTTTGTGTATGGTGTTAGGAGTGTTCTAATTTCATTCTTTTACATGTAGCTGTCCAGTTTTCCCAGCACCATTTATTGGAGAGGCTGTATTTGCCCCATTGTATATTCTTGCCTCCTTTGTAATAAATAAGGTACCCATAGGTGTTTGGGCTTATTTCTGGGCTATGTATCTTGTTCCATTGGTCTATATTTCTGTTTTTATGCCAGTACCATACTGTCTTGAAGACTGTAGCTTTGTAGTATAATCTGAAGTCAGGAAGGTTGATTCCACCAGCTTCATTCTTCTTTCCCAAGACTACTTTGGCTATTCAGGGTCTTTTGTGTTTCCATATGAATTGTGATTTTTTTTGTTCTAGTTCTGTGAAAAATGCCACTGGTAATTTGATAGGGATCCCATTGAATCTGTATGTTGCGTTTGGTAGTGTAGTCATTTTCACAATATTGATTCTTCCTTCCCAGGAACATGGACTATCTCTCCATCTTTTTATATCATCTTTGATTTCTTTCATCAGTGTCTCATAATTTTCTGTGTACAGTTCTTTTTCTCCTTAGGTAAGTTTATTCCTAGATATTTAATTCTTTTTGTTACAATGGTGAATGAGATTGATTCCTTAGTTTCTGATTTTTCATTGTTAGTATATAGAAATGCAAGTGATTTCTGTGTATTAATGCTATATCCTGCAACTTTTCTAAATTCACTGATTAGTTCTAGTAATTTTTTGGTACAATCTTTAGGGTTTTCTATGTACAGTATCATGTCATCTGCAAACAGTGAGAGCTTTACTTCTTCTTTTCCGATCTGAATTCCTTTCATTTCTTTTTCTTTTCTGATTGCTGTAGCTAGGACTTCCAGAACTATGTTGAATAATAGTGGTGAAAGTGGACACCCTTGTCTTGTTCCTGATCTTAGGGGGAACGCTTTCAGTTTCTCACCATTGAGAATAATGTTTGCTGTAGGCTCATCATATATGGCCTTTACTATGTTGAGGTAGGTTTCTTCTATGCCCATTTATTGAAGAGTTTTAATCATAAATGAGTGCTGAATTTTGTCAAAGGCTTTTCCTGCATCTATTGAGATTACCATATGGTTTTTATCTTTCAGTTAGTTAATATGGTTCATCACATTGATTGATTTGTGTATAATGAAGAATCCTTGCATTCTTGGAATAAACCGAACTTAATTATGGTGTATGAGCTTTTTGATGTGTTGCTGAATTCTGTTTGCTAAAAGTGTGTTGAGGATTTTTGCATCTATGTTCATCATATTGGCCTGTAGTTTTCTTTTTTTGTGTTGTCTTTGTCTGGTTTTGATATCAGGGTGATGGCCTTGACAAATGAATTGGAAGTGTACCTTCCTCTGCAATTTTTTGAAAGAGTTTTAGAAGGATAGGCATTAGCTCTTTTCTAAATATTTGATAGAATTCTCCTATGAAGCCATCTGGTCCTGGGCTTTTGTTTTTTGGGAGATTTTTTATCACAGCTTCACTTTCAGTGCTTGTAATTGGGTTATTAAAAATTTCTATTTCTTCCTGGTTTAGTCTTGGAAGACTGAACTCTTTTAAGAATCTGTCCATTTCATCCAGGTTATCCATTTTATTGCCATATAGTTGTTCATAATAGTCTCTTGTAATCCTTTGTATTTCTGCATTCTGTTGTAACCTCTCCATTTTCATTTCTAATATTGTTGATTTGATTCTTCTCTCTTTTTTCTTGATAAGTCTGGCTAAAGGTTGGTCAATTTTGTTTATCTTCTCAAAGAACCAGCTTTTAGTTTTATTAATCTTTACTATTATTTCTTTCATTTCTTTTTCATTTATTTCTACTCGGATCTTTATGATTTCTTTCCTTCTACTAATTTTTTGTTGTTGTTGTTTATGTTTTTCCAGTTTTTTAGGTGTAAAGTTAGGCTGTCTACTCAATGTTTTTCTTGCTTCTTGAGGTAGGATTGTATTGCTCTAAACTTCCCCCTTAGAACTACTTTTGTTGCATCCCATATGTTTTGAGTTGTCGTGTTTTCATTGTCATTTGTTTCTAGAAATTTTTTGATTTCCCTTTTGATTTCTTCAGTAATCTGTTGGTTATTTAGAAATGTGTTGTTTAATCTCCATGTGTTTGTGTTTCTTACAGTTTATTTCTTGTAATAGATATCTAGTCTCATAGTGCTGTGGTCAGAGAAGACGCTTGCTATGATTTCAATTTTCTTTAATTTACTGAGGTTTGATTTGTGACCCAAGAGGTGGTCTATCCTGGAGAATGTTCCATGTGCACTTGAGAACAAGTTGTATTTTTCTGCATTTGGATGGTGTCCTGAAGATATCAATGAGATCCATCTCATCTAATGTATCTTTTAAGACTTGTGTTTCCTTATTGATTTTCTATTTTGATGATCTGTCCATTGGTGTGAGTGGTGTGTTAAAGTCACCTATGATTATTGTGTTACTGTCAATTTCCCCTTTTATGTATGTTAGTGTTTGTCTTATGTATTGAGGTGCTCCTATGTTGGATGCATAGATATTTACAATTTTTATGTCTTCCACTTGGATTGATCCCTTGATCATTATGCAGTGTCCTTCCTTATCTCTTGTAATCTTCTTTATTTAAGGTGTATTTTGTCTGATATAAGGATTGCTACTCCAGCTTTCTTTTGCTTCCCATTTGCATGGAATATATTTTTCCATCCTCTCACTTTCAATCTATATGTGTCTTTAGGTCTAAAGTGGGTTTCTTGTAAACAGCATATATATGGGTGTTGTTTTTGTATCCATTCAGCCAGTCTGTGCTTTTGGTTGGAGCATTTAATCCATTTACAGTTAAAATAATTATTGGTATATATGTTCCTATTGTTTCTGGTTGATTTTGTAGATCTTTTTCCTTCTTTTGTATTTCTTGACTCTATAACTCCATTTAACATTTGTTTTAAAGCTGGTTTGGTGGTACTGAATTCTCTTAACTTTTTCTTGTCTGAAAAGCTTTTGATTTCTACATTAATTTTGAATGAGATCCTTGCTGGGCACAGTAATCTTGGTTGTAGATTTTTCCCTTTCAGTACTTTAAATATATCCTACCATTCCTTTCTGGCCTGTCGAGTTTCTGCTGAGAGATCAGCTGTTAAGTGTATGGGATTTCCCTTGTATATTACTTGTTGCTTCTCTCTTGCTGCTTTTAATATTCTTTCTTTGTGTTTAGTCTTTGTTAGCTTAATTAGTATGTGTCTTGGCATGTTTCCCCTTGGGTTTATCCTGTATGGGACTCTTTGTGCCTCTTGGACTTGATTGACTATTTCCTTTTCCATGTTGGGGAAATTTTCAACTATAATCACTTCAAGAACTTTCTCATACCCTTTCTTTTTCTCTTCTTCTTCTGGGACCCCTATTATTTGAATATTGTTGCATTTGATAATGTCCCAGAGGTCTCTGAGACTATCTTTAGTTCTTTTCATTCTTTTTACTTTATTCTGCTCTTCAGAAGTCATTTACACCATTTTATCTTCCAGCTCACCAATGCTTTCTTCTGCTTCAGGTATTCTGCTATTGATTCCTTGTAGAGTATTTTTAGTTTCAGTAATTGTGTTGTTTGTCTCTACATGTTCATTGTTTAATTCTTCTAGGTCTTTGTTAATTGATTCTTTCATCTTCTCCATTTTGCTTTCAAGGTTTTTTTTTTATCATCTTTACTATCATTATTCTGAATTATTTCTCAGGTAGTTTGCCCGTTTCCTTTTCATTTATTTGGACTTCTGTGTTTCTAGTTTGTTCCTTCATTTGTGTAGCATTTCTCTGCCTTTTCATTATTTTTTAAAAAAATTATTGTGTTTGAGGTCTCTTTTTCCCAGGCTTCAAGGTTGAATTCTTTCTTCCTTTTGGTTTCTGCCCTCTAAGTTTGGTCCAGTGGTTTGTGTAAGCTTCTTATAGGGTGAGATTTGTGCTGAGTTTTTGTTTTTTGTTTGTTTGTTTGTTTTTCCTCTGATGGGCAAGGCTGAGTGAGGTGGTAATCCTGTCTGCTGATGATTGTGTTTGTATTTTTGTTTTGTTTGTTATTTAGATGAGGCATCCTGCCCAGGGTGCTATTGGTGGTTGGATGATGCTGGGTCTTATATTCAAGTGGTTTCCTTTGTGTGAGTTCTATTTGATGCTCCCTAGGGTTAGTTCTCTGGTAGTCTTGAAGTCTTGAAGTCAGTGCTCCCACTCCAAAGGCTCAGGGCTTGATCTCTGGTCAGGAAGAAAGATTCCACAAGTGTTTTGTTATGGCATTAGGTGAGAGTAAAACAAATATCCAAAAACGAGAAATCAAAGATGAACTCCAGACAAATGGCAGTTACAAAATCAGGCAAATAATGACTAAAATAATGAAATATACAATATACATATACACCCATGAGCAAAGTGAAAATAGTCCAACAAAAATAAAGTACAATAGATTGATCTGGGAAACAAAGGAAATAAAAAAATTGTATTTACCAGTTAAGAAAATTAACAAAGCACAAACTGGAAAACAAAACTAAAGCAAGGTGCCAAGTGGGGAATAAAGCAATGAAAATTAAACTAACAAATATGTTGAGAGGAAAGAAAGAAAGAAAATAAAGACTAGACATGCAAAATTAAATAGAGGTAGATGAAGAAGATTTATGTATATTAAAGATCAACTTCAAGGAGAAAAGAACAGTAGGAAAGGCAAACAAAGGAAAAAACCTAGAAAAAATATAATAGGTTTAAGAAAATTAAAAATTAAAATTATAAAAAAGAGGGGAAAAAAAATGGAAGAAGAAAGAGAAAAGGAAAAAAAGGAAAAATCCACATAACTGCAAAGGCCCAACGTAGAGGCAGGATTTTATAACAACAATAAAAAGCGTGACTGAATATACACATATACATATACACTCATAAGCAAAATTAAAACAGTCCAACAAAAATAAAGTACAACAGGTTGACCTGGTGAACAAAGGGAACCAAAAATTATGTCTACCAGAACAAAACTAACTAAAGCACAAACTGCGAAACAAAACTAAAGCAAGGTGCCAACTGGGGTATTAAGCAATGAAAATAAAACTAACAAATATGTTGAGGCTACAGGAAAGAAAGAAAAGAAAGTAAGAATAGATATGCAAAGTTAAATAGAAGTAGATAAAGAAGATTTATATATATTAAAGATTAACTGCAAGGGAAAAAGAAGAGTAGGAAAAGCAAACAAAGGAATAAATGTAGAAAAAATAATAATAGGTTTAAAAAGTTAAAAATTAAGATTAAAAAAAGAGGGGGAAAAAAAAAACCCAAAAAACTCCCCAAACTGCAAAAGTCCAATTTAGAGGCAGAGGTTTATAACAACAATAAAAAATGTGACTGAGGGAAAAAAAAAGCTGAAAAGTTTAGTTAGATTTCGTAGTGCCAATAAAATCAACTACAACAGGGGTGGGGGTAAAAGGAAAAAAAAAAAAAAACAGAAAGAAAGAAAAAAAATCCAGAAGAATCTACAGAACACGTCAAAACATAAGAATAATAAATGTTTTTTTGAGTCACTACTGTCAGAGCCCTTTCCCTCCCTGGGAGTCACAGTCCACGTCACCTCCCTAGGATGCCCTCTAACACTGTGGATCTCTGGACCTGCTGTG
Source organism: Cervus canadensis (assembly GCF_019320065.1). Taxonomy (NCBI): domain Eukaryota; kingdom Metazoa; phylum Chordata; class Mammalia; order Artiodactyla; family Cervidae; genus Cervus; species Cervus canadensis. Next base: position 18,879,941 of record NC_057409.1, on the reverse strand, counting down.
AGGGCAGCTCAGATTCCTATCTGCTCCTACTCCTCTGTGTTTTTGCCTCCAATGTCCACAGCTATCAGAACCAGTGCGTTTTCTTTCGTGGGAGCTCTCAATTACCTTTTACGTATTCCACAGACACAGAGTCTGCCTAGTTGATCGTGTGGATTTAATCTTAAGTGGTACAGCCAGTGGGAGGGTTTGGGGTCTTCTTCCTTAGTCACTGCCCCTGGGTTTCAACAGTGATTTTATTTCCACCTCTGGATATGGGCCGTCCACTGCGGTTTGCCCCTGAGGCTGCCCTGGAGGACTTGGGTTTGCCCCAGTGAGGGCCAGGTGTGGAGGTGGTGCAGCTGCTTGGGTCGCAGGGGTTCTAGCAGCACCAGGTCCTCAGGGGAGTTGGCGACTAGGGCAGCAGGAAATACAGTGCTCTAGAAGTGGATGGCAACCAGTATTGGCCATACTGGTTCTCCAGTATTCTTGCTTGGAGAACCCCCTCCCTGATAGAGAAGCCTGGCAGGCCACAGTCCACAGGGTCACAACCAGTCAGACACTACTGAAGCGACTCTGTGCACACAGGCGCAAGAATTTTTTTGCCCGTGGCAGCTCTGTCGCAGTGAGAGTTGACCCTGAAGGTAGCGCAGCTGCTTGGCTTGCGGGGGCCCTGGTGGCATCAAGTGTGCGGGGACATGGACTGCCTCTGCCGCAGGAGCTATGGCCCTATCGCCGTCTTTTTTTGAGTCTCATGTAGCTGGCGATCAGAAGGCCTCTTTGGCCAGTCTTTCTCCGTAGCTCTGCCCTTTCAGGGTCTTAGAGGGCTTCCTTGCCTGGTGTCCTGCTCTGTAGTTAGGGCATCAGGCACTTAAATGAGCATCCTGGGTGGGGTCTTACTCTGTAGTTCAGTGCATCAGGCATTTGATGGGCCAGCCTTTCTATTGTTCAGCTGCCAATGCTGGCGTGTGGGGGGAGGAGCCTATGGGATGGCTCTACCCCCTATGCATGACTCAGCAGTGTCGCCTTGCTTCCATGGCTGCCGGACTTTCCTCCACAGGCATTTCCCACCACAATCTCCTCCCTCACATCCCCTCGATCTGTCTCTCTGTAGTCAACAGCAGCCCCGGCCCTGGGATTACTCCGCAATCCCTAAACTCCAGCTTCCAGCCACTGTGCCATCTAAGGTATGTATGGCTGCAGCAAGGACTGTCTGATTCTCATGCCATTTAGGCTGCCACAGATCAGCTGTTTCCCTCTCAGCCTTAAATGTTTCTCCTGTAACTCAGACAATTGCCCTAGTGTAGGGATTGGGCCCCTGCTTCAGTTCCCCCACCTGCCGAGGGCAGGTCCAGTCCTAGTAACACACCTGTTTTTCCCCCTAGTTCCTTCCTCCTACCAAGTTTTGCGTGGGTCTGCATATCCTTTTCTGCTGGTCAGGTACTCCTGTTCACTCTCAGCTGGTGTTCTGCATGCACCTTTGTGTCTGAAGGTGTATTCCTGATATATTCATGGAGAGAGACATATTCCACGTCCAACTACTCCTCTGCCATCTTGTTCCTGGTGTTAATTTTTATCTCCTATGTTTTCACCCTCTCTTCCATCCTGATAATTAAATCAGGGACAACACCAGAGTTCAAGTATCCGGAGTTTACATGGAAAGCCACTGCCCTCCTATGCAGCTGGGCTAGCATTGAAGCCACCTCTCCCACTTCCTTCTGCAAATGTGATGAGCCTGACCATGCTTGCCCTACGAAGGAGCCTGACTAGGGCCCTAGCCGCTCCAATGCTGGCATCTCAGATACCAGCTGCCAGGATGCTCAAACTGATTTTTAATGACAAAATACAAAGGACTGAAAGCTAACTAGGAATGTAAGGCAAATTCTTAACATACATCAGCATTACCATGGTTTCCAGATAAAAGGAAATTATACTTGACTTTTTGAAACTACAGCAAAGTAAAACTTTATCACTAAGTTATCAAAAAACAATTGTGAGGAATGTATGTTTTTGAAAATGAAAAATATAGACTCGCCTTGGTTACTATAGTTGACAGAACGGAAGAAAGAGAAGAAAACAGAATGAGGGAGGTTTATCAGGCGATTCGGTGGTAAAGAAACAGCCTACCAATATAGGAGACACAGGAGACACAGTTTCAGCCACTGGATTGGGAAGATCTCCTGGAGAAGGAAATGGCAACGCACTCCAATATTCTTGCCTGGAAAGTCCCATGGACAGAGGAGCCTGGTGGGCTACAGTCCGTGGGGTCACAGAGAGTTGGACAGGACGGAGCAACTGAACATGCACAGGCTTATAAGAAAGGACACCAGAGTGAACCCGCCGCACCCAAACCATGTGAGGACATAGTGAGAATGTGACCACCTGCAAACCAAATAGTCTTCACTGGATATAGAATCTGCCAGGACCCTAATCTTGGACGTCTCAGCTTCTACAACTGTGAGAAGTGTCTGGTGTTAAAGCCACCTTGTCTATGAAGTTTCTTATAGTAGCCCTAACTAACTCAGACACTGACCTTAGGTCATAGATATGCAACTCATTACTATGTGATTCCGGGGCAGTTCATTAATTTTATTATTCTCAGTTTCATAATACATAATATCTCCCTCTCCAGGTTGTTTGTAAAGTAGAGAAATAATGTGTGCAAAGCAGTTAATACAGTCCAATTAACCATTGCATGCTCAGTCGTGTCCAACTGTTTTGAAATCCCATGGGGAGCCTGGAGGGCTACGGTCCCATGGCTTTCCCAGGCAAGAATACTGGAGCAGGTTGCCATTTCCTACTCCAGAGGATCTTCCTGACCCAGGGATCAAACCCCCACGTCTCTTGGGTCTCTTGCATTGGCAGATTCTTTACCACTATGCCACCTAGGACAGCAATGAACAGCAGTTAACCATTACGAGATGGATAAATGGCAGTAATTTTTTTTCCATTTTTATAACCATCAGGTTATCATGCAGCTCCATATGCATGCACACATACATATCAACACTTAGATTTTGTTCCCCACGAGATTAATGACTCAGCATGCACGTTCACACACTTACATCTTCTCTCTGGCGTTTGGGGACAGAGTTCTCATTTTTGTAAAATTGAGGTTTTATGAGAACCCAACTGCTTTAAAAAGCAGTGAGAGGTGAAATCAAACACCTGTTGTACAGCCTTTGGGCTTCATCTATTTAATGATATAAAATGTGTACAATAAGACAAAAGTCCCAGAAGGTTTTGGAAATTCTGTCTTTAGTTTTAGAAACTAGAAACCTCATTTACTTACATAACTATTTCCCTTCAATTAAGAACTCACCTTGCAATAACAGAAACATTATCAATGAAAATATATTAACTAGGCATGATTATATATTAATCATACATCAATTAACTTACTCGGTCTTTATATTTCATACTATTTTGTCAGTTGATTTTTAGTTATTGTAAACATAAGTCTCAAAGTAAGTTTGGCTTTACTTACAGATGAATAGATATAATTTTCAGGGTGTGTACCTTCCTCTGAGCATTGAAAATTCTTTATTCACTCAACAACTGGTGCCTACAGGAGATTGACTCATTTCTGTTAGAATTTTGGGGTCTTTTAAAATGGGAATCTCTGTAGGAAGATAGTTCTAGATGTGCTAAAATTCTTTATTTGGTATCTGAGAGTAAGCTTTAGTTGGAGAAAAGGATAACTAGTGTGAAGATACTGGACATCAGAGAAGGGTGGACTAGTTTTCTGACTAGTGAAAGAAAATCTCCTACCAAATCAGTCAAGTGATGACTCCAGAAAGTAATCATCACTATTTCATAATGGACTGGTGAAACAGAGACCCTGGTTTGTCAGTATAATATGATTATTTATAGATAGTCTAAGACAGGTGGCTAGTGATTGCCTGTGTACGGTGCTGCAGATACTATCACAGGTTAATTCTCATCATTTAGAAATTTTGTCAACATTATCTTCCTGGTAGGTAATAGGTATATAGTACCATGTTCTAAACATTAGGTTAACTAGGATGCAGGTGTTTTCTCAACACTATCTGCCAATAACCCAATGAAGAAGGTATGTATTAATCTCATTTTACAGATGTGGGTCAGACATAGAATATTTACATAAATTGCTACTAATATCAGGGATATAAAGTGGGAAAACTAACCTAATTGTATATAAATATAAAATTTGGAAAAATTTTTTTACCACCTTGATATGTTGTTTTATTTCCTCTGATGCTTTTCTTCAATTTTATTCCATTTATTTAAACTGAAAGATATTTCTCAGAGTTGATGCCTGGGAAATGAGGTTGGGATGTTTACCATGACCCTGGCATCTTTCTGGGAAGTCTACTTCATTCTTTTCATGATACCATACTATCAGATTTACAAAATACTTATTTGAAAAGTGTTTTGAATTTTCAGTGAACTGCAAACTGCTTGAGACAGACACCAAGTGTTATTCATACATATCTCACTTTCATCTAGCAAGAAGACTTTAAATTAGATGGTGCTGCAGAAATTTATTTATATTTATTCATACATATTCATGTAAACTCTAATAATGGGTGAATCTAGGTAAGCCTGAAATTTTGCCTGAAGTGAGGATAAAAATCCTTAAGCTACATATTGTAGCTTGATAACACTCATCTTAGTTCAAAAAAAGATCTCTAAATAGGATGGATGGGAGTTGCATATAAGTAGATGTAAAACAATAAATTATTTTAAGGCCCTTTTTTGAAATGAAGCCCAGAAAATGCCAGTGAGTTAGTTTCAATGGAACTAATTAACCTTTTATAGAGTGTAGCAGCATTTTATTCTGATAAGAGTTAGAGTGATCAGTGTTCTTAGGTATTTCCTAGAAAATGAAAGAACAAAGTACCCGGTACCTTTGCCAAGAACAGTTTGTTAGTCTTTGAAAGACACTGAGTTTATGAGTGAAAAATCAGTACAAAGAATGTCATGAATATACAATTTTGGCTTAAGATTTTTCAGAAATTTAAAAAATATGCTATAGGAGTTTTTCCTTTATATATTCACATATCTTTAAATGTGTAATAATTTTATAGGTAATAGATACAATCTGAATCATAGAATTGGAAAGAGACCAGTTCTCTTTATTTTCAGATGGGAAATTGAAGTCTACAGAGTTCAAAATATTGGCCCAAAGTCATAAGCTGATTATTGATAAAACAAATCACAATTTCTGACCTCTAATTCCCTGCTTTTGGCTCTAGCATACCAAACATGAAGTATTATTAAAGAAAATGCTTTTACTTGTAGTGTTGCTTTGCTTTTCCTATAATAAATTTTACCCCAAACTTGTCACAATGTATGTTACAGGCCCATATACATTCCCTCAATGATATTCATTTTTGTGATCATTTGCTCGGTCTCCTGTTATCCTCACTAAACTTCTGGGAGGGCAGCAAGTATGTATTCCATCATCTACTGCTGAATAAATATCATCTGAAAGCTGGTTACTTAGAAGACCAATTTATTACTATTCCCTGTAATTCAAAGAATTAATGGACTCCACTGGGAAATTCATGCTTTGGGTCCTTCATATAGTTGAAGTCAAGCATGAAGTGAGACAGATTCATTTGAAGCCATCTTGTGGCTCAGCTGGTAAAGAATCTACCTGAGGGAGACCTTGGTTGGTTCCCTGGGTTGGGAAGATCCCCTGGAGAAGGGAAGAGCTACCCACTCCAGTATTCTGGCCTGGAGAATTCCATGGGCTGTATAGTCCATGGGGTGGCAAAGAGTTGAACACGACTGACGTTCACTTTCACTTTCCATCCTTTATGGTGCTGGGGCTGGAGCAGCCAGAGACTGCCCAAGGCTGACCCCGCCACCCTCATCCTTGCACTTCTCTCTTTCTCTCTTCCCATATTTTCTACACATGGCTAGCTTTGGGATTCTTCAGGGATGGGAATTTCAGGATAGTTGGAATTCTTACATGGTGGGCTCAAGACTCCACAAGCTAGTGTTCCAGTAGACAGGAAGTAGAAGCCTTACATGGAACAACTGACTGGTTCAAAACTGGGAAAGGAGTACATCAAGGCTATATACTGACTGTATATGTCACCCTGCTTCTTAAACTTATATGCAGAGTGCATCATGCAAAATGTTAGGCTGGATGACTTGCAAACTGGAATCAAGATTACTGGGAGAAATATCAACAAATTTAGATATGCAGATGATATCACTTTAATGGCAGGAAGTGAAGAGGAACTAAAGAACCTCTTGATGCGGGTAAGGAGGAGAGTGAAAAATCTGGCTTAAAACTCAACATTCAAAAAGCTAAGATCATGGCATCTGGTCCCATCTCTTCATGGCAAATAGATGGGGGAAAAAGTGGAAACAGTGACAGACTTTATTTCCTTGGGCTCCAAAATCACTGCACATGGTGACTGCAGCATGAAATTAAAAGACACTTGTTCCTTGGAAGAAAAGCTATGAAAAATCTAGACAGCATATTAAAAGGCAGAGACATCACTTAGCTGACAAAGGTCCATATAGTCAAAGCTATGGTTTTTCCAGTAATCATGTGTGGATGTGAGAGTTGGACCATAAAGAAGGCTGAGCACCAAAGAACTGATGTTTTCAAATTATGGTGCTGGAGAAGACTCTTGGGTGTCTGTTGAACAGCAAAGAGATCAAACCAGTCAATACTAAAGGAAATCAACCCTGAATATCCGTTGGCAGGACTGATGTGAAAGCTGAAGCTCCAATACTTTGGCCTCCTGGTGAGAAGAGTCAACTCATTGCAAAAGACATTGATGCTGGAAAAGATTGAGGGCAGGAGGAGTAGGGGGTGGCAGAAGATGAGATGGTTGGATGGCATCACTGACTCAATGGACTAAAGTTTGAGCAAACTATGGGAGAATGTGAAGGACAGGGAAGCCTGCTGTGCGGCAGTCCATGAGGTCACTAAGAGTGGGACATGACTCAGCAACTGAACAACAACAACAAGAAGCCTTCAGTCTCTTAAAGCCTGGGCCCAGAATCTGACACCAATTTTATTATATTTTGTTAAGCAATTATTTAGAACCTATCTATGTTCAAGAGAAGGGGGATTTTGATTCCATCTTGCTATGGGGAAAATGAACATATGGGGAGGGAAGACATTGATGATGGCCATCTTCAAGGCCAGCTGCCATAGTCTGTTTAAGGTAATCATTTTATTGTTAGTACCTAGCACTGTATCCAGCCTGGAGTAGACACTCAAGGAATATTTGTTTAATAAGCAAATAAATAAGAATACTGAATATCAGACTAGTTGGGTGAACTGTACAAGATCTGACATCTGGTAAATGGAGGGGATGAGAAAAATAAGTGTTTTCACCTGAAACTTGGGACTTCCTTGCTGGTCCTATGGTAAGACTTCATCTTCTAATGCAGGGAGTGTGGGTTTGATCCCTGGTTAAGGAGATAAGATCCCAAATGCTGTTGTTCAGTTCCTAAGTCACGTCTGACTTTTTGCAGCCCCATGAACAGCAGTGTTCCAGGCTTCCCTGTTCTTCACTATCTCCCGGAGTTTGCTCAAATTCATGTTCACTGAGTCAGTGATGCTGTCTATCCATCCCATCCTCTGATGCCCCATTTCCCTCCTGCCCTCAATCTTTCACAGCATCAGGGTCTTTTCCAATGAGTTGGCTCTTGGCATCAGGTGGCCAAAGTATTGGAGCTTCAGCTTTAGTCCTTTCAATGAACATTCAGGGTTAATTTCCTTTAGGATTGACTGGTTGGATTCCAAGGGACTCTGAAGAATCTTCTCCAGCACCACAATCTGAAAGCATCAATTCTTTGGTGTTCAGATTTCTTTATGGTCCAACTCTCACATCACTTTGTCAGCTCTGCTTTTTAGTATGCTAAGTTTGTCATAGCTTTTCTTCCAAGGAGCAAGTGTCTTTTAATTTAAGGGCTGTAGTCACCATCCATAGTGATTTTGGAACCCAAGAAAATAAAATATGTCAGTGTTTCCACCTTCTCCTCTTCTATTTGCCTTGAAGTGATGAGATCAAATGCCATGATCTTAATTTTTTTGAATGCTGAGTTTTAAGCCTGCCTTTTCACTCTCCTCTTTACTTCTCATCAAGAGGCTCTTTAGTTCCTCTTCACCTTCTGGCATTAAAGTGGTATCATCTGCATATCTGAGGTTGTTGATATTTCTCCAGGCAATCTTAATTCTAGCTTATGAGTCATTCAGCCCGGCATTTTGCAAGATGTATTCTGTGGCCAAGAAAGCAAAACATAAAACAGAAGCAATATTGTAACAAACTCAATAAAGTCTTTAAAAATGGTTCCCACCAAAAAAATCTTTTAAAAAATCTAATGCTATTTTCATGACATTGCACTGTACAAGTAAGTGGTCAGTGACCTGAGGATGGATGATCTGAAAGAGTTTAGAGACATTCCTGGGAGATAAAGCCTTGAGCCAGGATTATTGTTAGACTATCTAACACAGGAATGGGCTAGAAGGAGGCATGGAGACAACAAAGGTATCAGGAAACACTTAGCACATACTCTTTTTCAACTCTTGTCCCACCAAAATTAATACTATAGGCACAAACCCTCAAATTCCTTTAAATGGTTTCCCCTTCAAAGGAAATTAATGAGATATTATATATTAAATGATTCAGATCTTCTGACTGAAGCCTGAGTAAAAACATTATTCTCCACCAGTGAAGGTGGCAGGAATATCATATATTAATGTGCTGCGTGCTAAGTCACTTCAGTCATGTCCAACTCCTTGTGACCCCATGGACTGCAGCCTGCCAGGCTCCTCTGTCCATGGAATTCTCCTGGCAAGAATACTGGAGTGGGTAGCCATCCCCTTCTTCAGGGGATCTTCCCGACCCAGGGATCCAAGCCGGGTCTCCCTCATTGCAGGCCTGAGCCACCCAAGCCACCAGGAACACCCCTACTTGCCTGTAAACAAACCTGGATTCCACAGGAGAGGAAAGTGTATTATGCAATATTCACAAATGTGATGCAGAGTTTAGGATTGCCTGTGCAGATTTTCCCAACTCTTTCAAATCTGGAAATGTGAGAGACCTTTCCTTTCCAAAAAGCCTGTCCTTGAAAAATTTCCAGCCTAGTTTGTAAATATATTTCATTTTGTGCAACTTTCAGCTTCATGAGCATTTGATCAAGCCATATTTACTCCCAAGAGACTATCACATGACTAGAAAGCCTTCGCTTTTATCATCATGTCTTTTGTTGGGGATTTGAGAATGATGAAGAGATTTTAAGGGAACAGTGCTTGTAAATCACCACATTTGACACTTTAGAACATCCTCTGACTGTCATGCCAGAATTCTTTACAAGATGCAAGAGTTAACCTCCATGAATAGCAGGGTTACTTCAGGATAAAGGTCTGAACATATTGTTCCAGTTCACTCAAGCAGAAACTCCTGTTGCTCTAAGCATCAACTGGGGAGCATTTTAACTGAAGCATTTATGTTCACTGATTATGTGCAGATGCACCTACGGGGACGAATAAAGTCCACTGTCCCTGATTGGAACCTTGAAGGCCAATGTAATTTGTAAACTACTTTCACCCCTAATTCACAACCCAGTTTTGCTTCAAAGACCAACCTGTAAAATTCCAGGTTTAAAAATTTTTTTTCCAGCAAAGCAATACTCACTAGGGCATCAGCTGTCTTCTATAGCTAAAGAACAGGAATACACATGAGGCTGATTTCAATGAGGCATGTGGATCCTGCCTAAATGATCCACCCTCACCTTGAATGCAGTTTCAGATATTTCCAATAGCTGCCTGAGATATTCCTAATATCTGTGATGACATGAATGGGATGTCTCAGGAGAAAACCTGCTGACCAACACAAAATAGTTTTCAGCACAGATGGTCCCACAGAACTGCCTGTTGAGTCAACAATGATAAAACTTCACACCCTGCATGTCATTGTTGGGAGACCAGATACAAACGTTTACGCTCCACATTGAAAGGTTTGCTCATATCACAGCAGCTAAGCCTCGGCACTGCTGCTCCATCTTCTCTTGGTAATTTTTGTCATTCAGTCGCTAAGTCCTGTTTGACCACTTGTGACCCAAAGGACTGCAGTAGGCCAGGCTTCCCTGTCCTTCAGTATTTCCCAGAGTTTGCTCAGATTCACATCCATTGTGTTGGTGATGCTTTCTGACAATCTCATCTCTGCTGCCCCCTTCTCCTTTTGCCTTCAATCTTTCCCAGCATTTCTTGATAATAGGGATGCTTCTTAGTTTATATAGAAAGAAGTCAGAAGAAGTGTTCCCACTCATATATGGAAACAATTTTTCATTAATATGAAAACTTTAATAAACAATTGTATATAATTTTTTAATAGGCAGATGTAACTAAGGGGTTCCTTCAAACTGTATTCTGTGATCATAACACAGGGGGATAAATTTCTTTTATTTACTCAGTTAACAAATATTTATTCGGCATCTAGTCCATACTCACTGTGTTATTATAACTGCTGAAAGCTACATTGTGAAAAAGATACAGTGCAAGGATTTATAATATAATTAATCATTAAATGGGCTACAAATTTAATATTAAACCTTTCTGAGTGACTTTGTAAAGTTATCTCATACATATTCTATCTTGTGATACTCATGTCCACCTAGTAATCTTAGTAAAACAGATATAATTAACATGCTTATGGATGAGGAAAGAAAAAGAAAATAACCATTAGGTGATAGCAGAACTGGAACCAAGTTTTAGTTTAAAAAAATTCTCAACATTAATCTTTTTAATTACCAGAAGAGATAATTATATTACTCTAGGTTCCACAAAAAAGTCTTACTTTTTTCAGACATAATTATTTTAAGCAACACTTTTTTTATTTTAAAGGTAAAATATCTTACTAAAAATTCATAAAATAACATTGTAGAACAAGCATATGTCATAGATTCTGTCATTTCTATAGCTATTAATCATAGATTTTTTAAAAACTTTAAAAATTACCTTTATTGAGATCTAACACATAGATAATATAATACTCTTTCAAAGGATAAAATTCAATGTGTTTTGGCAAGTGTATACATAAACATCTAACCACCTCTCAAATTAAAGTATAAAATAATGGACACAGATTTTAATCTTTGAGTTTTCCCACTATCCTCTTTTGGACTTGAACTCAGTCCTTGAATGTAGGTTTCTGGGGACCCCATGGAGCCAGATGTGGGGGCACAGTTGACTCAGTATAGCCAGGCTGAGGCATTTCTGCCCTAATACTTCCCTTCCACACTGCCCCTTGACTGGGCCCCCCTGCTTCAAAGCCCACTGTGGTAGATGATAAAACAAGACCCTCTGGGGGAAGGGCAGGGCATCATTTTTCTCCTAAATTCCTTCAAGGAGGAGAAACCTTTAAAAATTGTTTCTGGGTCCATGTTCTTGTTTCTTCAGACTTTTCCCCCTCACTTTCTCATTACTTTATACACTGTCAGAGAAAGCATCTCTTTCATCTGAATAACTCTGGTTACCCGTTGCTTAAAAGATGAATGTTCTCATGTTATCTTTTTCTGTTTGGAGACACAGACAATTTTAGATAGGGAGACCATTGGTAATTGGGGTGATATTTCTGCCAAACATAACTGAAAATATACCTGTAGGTAAGAGGTTTAGAATGCAATTGCTGACCCATCATCAGGAAGCTGTTCTGAAAATTATTCCTCCATGAAAATGGGAATTATAGTCTTTTACTTGAGATGTCTGTGTGGCTCAGCTGGTAAAGAATCCGCCTGCAATGCGGGAGAGCTGGGTTCAATCCCTGGGTTGAGAAGACCCCCTTCCCCTGGGCTGGGAAGATCCCCTGGAGAAGGGACCAGCTACCCACCCCAATATTCTTGCCTGGAGAAGTCCATGAACTATACTGTCCATGGGGTTGCAAAGAGTCAGACACAACCGAATGACTTTTACTTTCACTTTCACCTGAGATGTCAAATGAAAGTAACGTGAGAGTCATCTATGATGACTCACAAAAGAAAAATCACCCTGCAAACATGAGGAAGTCAATCAGGAGCAAATAGCATTTCTATAATAGTAGCATTTGTCACTTAGGTAAGCAACATGAAAGTGCTGCCTGTCCTTCCCTATGTGTGAAGATAAGATATTTCTGCTTTTGCAAACATGCAGTGCTGCTCCTTGATGAAAAGCAAATGAGGAAAACATTGACTATTGCATGCATTCACAACACATGAAATGGATGTTATTTACTAGTGAGCTAGGTGTGGGAAATTCACACCTAAATTATGAAAATAAAAAGCCTTTTTTTTCTTCTTTATAAAATACACTAAACTCCCTGAGAAATCATTTCCAAAGATGTGTCAAACTGTGGACTGAGCAATTGAAAAGAGAACTAAGAGCCTAAAAATAGCAGAGGTGATATTCTTCATTTAAGAGGAGACCATGATGTGGTCTGTAAATAGAAGCAATAGAAAGGAAGGTCTCTTTGAAGTTCGTTACTTGGACTTGAAGAATTAGAACTTTTCCTTCTAATTAGCTACCTATGTAGTTCACCTATGTTTTCAAGTAATACAATAGGCTCCTTAAATCATAATTGATAGCTTTAACATTTAAAAGCAGTATAGGAAAACTTTATATAAATGTAAGTAAATATATATAAGTATATAAAAACTTATTTAAATGCACAAACACATGAATATGTATGTACATATATATACATAAAAATATATATGTGGATGTGTGCCAAAGAATGTTCAAACTACCACACAATTGTATTCATCTCACATGCTAGTAAAGTAATGTTCAAAATTCTACAAGCCAGGCTTCAACAGTACGTGAACTGTGAACTTCCAGATGTTCAAGCTTGTTTTAGGAAAGGCAGAGGAACCAGAGATCTAATTGCCAACGTCTGTTGGATTATCAAAAAAGCAACAGAGTTCCAGAAAAACATCAATTTCTGCTTTATTGACTATGCCAAAGCCTTTGACTGTGTGGATCACAATAAACTGTGGAAAATTCTTCAAGAGACGGGAATACCAGGTGATCACCTGACCTGCCTCTTGAGAAATCTGTATGCAGGTTAGGAAGCAACAGTTAGAACTGGACATGGGACAACAGACTGGTTCCAAATAGGGAAAGGAGTGCATCAAGGCTGCATATTGTCACCCTGCTTATTTAATTTATACGCAGAGTACATCATGAGAAACGCTGGGCTGGAGGAAGCACAAGCTGGAATCAAGATTGCCTGGAGAAATATCAATAACCTCAGTTATGCAGATGACACCACCCTTATGGCAAAAAGTGAAGAAGAACTAAAGAGTCTCTTGATGAAAGTGAAAGAAAAGAGTGAAAAAAAGTTGGCTTAAAGCTCAACATTCAGAAAACTATGATCATGGCATCTTGTCCCATCACTTCATGGCAAATAGATGGGGAAACAGTGGAAACAGTGGCAGATTTTTCTTTTCTTGGGCTCCAAAATGGCTGTGGATGATGACTAGAGCCACAAAATGAAAAGATGCTTGCTCCTTGGAGGAAAAGCTATAACAAACCTAGACAGCATATTAAACAACAAAGACGTCACTTTGCTGAGAAAAGTCCATAGAGTCAAAGCTATGGTTTTTCCAGTAGTCATGTACAGATGTGAGAGTTGGACCATAAAGAAGGCTGAGAGCCAAAGAATTGATGCTTTCAAACTGTGGCGCTGGAGAAGATTCTTGAGAGTCCCTTGGAGAACAAAGGAATCAAGCCAGTCAATCCTAAAGGATATCAACCCTAAATAGTCATTTAAAGGGCTGATGCTGAAGCTACATTACTTTGGCCACTGGATGCAAACAGCCAACTCACTGGAAAAGTGAGAAAGATGTTTCACTGGGAGAACCTTTAGCAAAAATTGAGGGCAGGAAGAGAAGGGGGCTACAATGGATGAGATAGTTAGATAGCATCACTGACTTAATGAACATGAATTTGAGCAAACTCCAGGAGAGAGTGAAGAACAGGGAAGCCTGGAGTGCTGCAGGTCATGGGGTCACAAAGAGTATCACAAAACTTAGTGATTGAATAGCAACAATTGTGCTACTGAACAGAAACTTGCTGTAGAAAATCACCTGTATACACTGGGGGGCTTCTGTGGGGCAAAATACTGTATGTGGAATTTGGGGAGAGCCTCATAGGCACATGTTAGATTTAGGGTTTGTATGAACATCAAGACAAGTTCCTGATACTCTGAAGAATTCTGTAAGCCTGAGAAGAAGAACAGGCAACATTCAGGCAGCCCATTTTCTTGGTATTTGAGATTTCAAGAACTCATGAATTTTTCTCTGGTCTTAGTGGATACACACAAAAAAACAGCTGGTTCCCTATGTAAGAGGATGATCTTCCAAGAATCCAGCTTGGAAGGCTGTGGAATATACTTCCAAATACAAGTCTAGATGGGAGAGTGATAAAATGATGATAGCAAGTCATTTCAGCCACATAGTGAAATTGTGCAGAGCAAAACTCCAGAAGAACATCTCAAGGAAACCAAGTCCTGGAGCCATAAAATGTTTCCCAGAGGACAGCAGACATTAAGCACAAATTCCAATGGCCGAACAAATAAGCAATGTGTCTGGGCCTTTTTCTTTAATCTTCTTCCTCACACCTTGGAGGTACTAGAACTAATAAGATGGAAAAAGAAAGACAGAGCAAGGAGGAATAATTCAAGAAAGAAAAGGCACATTCTTGTCTGTGATGTAAATGAGAGTGATACTTGGACCAGATCATTTTTTTTCAGGTGTAATTTTTGAATGGAGGATACTCGCTTTACAATGCTGTGTTAGTTTCTGCTATATAACTGTGCAAACCAGCTATGTCTCTACATGTATCCTCTCCCTCTCGAGCCTTCTTTCCACTTCCCACCCATCATACTCCTCTAGGTCATCACAGAGCACCATGCTGAGCTCCCTTTTGTATATAGCAACTCCCACTAGCTGTTTTACAAATGGTAATGTGTATATACACACACACACACACACACACACACACACATATATATATATATATAAATAAATAATTAGTACCATATTAATGGTACTCTTTCAATTCGTCCCACACTCACTCCCACTCCCCCACCCTGGCTGTGTCCACAAATCAGTTCTCTACATCTGCATCTTGGCCTACTGGTCAGAATGGCCATTATCAAAAAATCTACAAGCAGTAAATGCTGGAGAGGGTGTGGAGAAAAGGGAACCCTCTAGCGCTGCTGGTGGGAATGTAAATTCTTACTGCCACTATGGAGAACTTAGTGGAGGTTCCTTAAAAAAAACTGGGAATGAAACTATAATGCCTGTGCATGCTAAGTCCCTTCAGTCATATCCAACTCTTTGTGACCCCATGGACTTTAGCCCACCAGGCTCCTCTGTCCATGGGACTCTCCAGGTGAGAATACTGGAGTGAGTTGCCTTGCCCTTCTCCAGGGCATCTTTCTGACCCAGGGATTAAACCAGTGTCTCCTGCGGCTCCTGCATTTCAGGCGGATTCTTTACCTTGATGAAAAGGCCTTAAACTACTATATGATCCTGCAATCCCATTATTGGGCGCATACTTTCAGAAAACCAGATCATATTTTAACCTCAGTAAGTTTATGAAAGGATTGTTCTTGATAGAAATAATCTTGAAAAATTATATGGCAAGAAAATAAATGCAGACAGTGAAAATTTTCTTTAATTGAATTTTATATATAAGTTACATATAGTCATGCTAATTAAAAAGGTAAAAGAAATTTAAAAAATGAATGCTAAGTTACAAAAGAGGGAAAAGTAATGGTTTGATACTTTTAAATTGCATTACTATATTTTTTAAAAGGCTTCCCTCCTGCCTCAGATGGTAAAGAAACTTCCTGCAATGTGGGAGACTCAGCTTTGATCTCTGGGTTGGGAAGATCCCCTGAGTAAGGAATGACAACCCACTCCAGTATTCTTGCCTGGAGAATTCCAAGGACAGAGGAGCCTGATGGGCTATAGTCCATAGGGTTGCAAAGAATCAGACATGATTGAGTGACTTTCACTCACTCACATATTTTTTAAAAAGAAAAAAATTATACAACTATATTAGTCTACCACAGTAATGAACGATATTATAATTTCAGTTATCTCCAAATTTTCAATGACTATTAAAACTGTTCTTGATAGATGTGTTCATATCTGACTGGTGAATGCATTTTATTCATTTTAATCATGAAATGTTTCCTTCGCATATAGCAGTTATCTAAAAACAGCTAACAAAAGTCTTCACATGAGGATGTTTGGCAGAAATTCATAAAAATTCCATTTCATAATAAATCCCATAAATTGTGACACTATTTAGATCTTTATTTCATCAGAGTTGATTCCAGAGGAAGTCAAATAGGAAACATTTCCACTAGAAAATTCATCACACACTTCTATTATATTTGAAAGAATCTTCCACTTGTTCTTTCTTCTGCAAAAAACAGAACACATGGCTAAATGACTTTACTTGATTCATTGATTTAGAGCAAGTGTCCAGTTCTTAGTGAAAGTGATCTAAGCATTCAAACATTGCCTTTCTTGAGGCATTTTTTGAATTTTTTTCTGTATATAAATTCTATTTCCTTACATTTTATTGTTGCATAGTCAATAATATTTTTCACAAGGGACAATGTTAAAGCCCATTGTATCACTGTACAGTGTTCAAGTCTAATTCAGGCTATTGGAAAATTTGTATCTGAATAGCTTAATCTAAAACTTCACATTGGAAGAAAAAGTAAATTAGAAAAAGAAAACCCTGTATACAGCTATCACTATTTATTCTGAATCTCCTGTTTACACCAAAGAATATGTAGGGTTTGTAGACATGAACTGGCCTACTCAAGCTGGAACAATACCAAAACTTTCCCAATTTACTCTTGACTGTGTGTCCCTAAGTCTGTGTGTGTTGGGTGTCAATGTCATAACTGGAAGTTCCCCAAATTATCTTCCATGTAGACTACTACATTTATTAATGCTATACTTATTAAAGGAAAGTAAGACACATGTGCTCATTTGAAGCTTATATATGTATTATTAAAACTTGGCAGTAACCCTGGCAACTGTTTACACGTTGGAAGATTTTTTTTGGGAGAGAAATATTTCATTACTGACATTGTTTAAAATTGCTAATTGATGGTGAATTAAAAAAAATGATTTTTCTTTAGTTGCATTATTTTTTAATTAATTTTATTTTATTTTTAATAAGGAGTATAACTACTTTGCAATATTGTGATGTTTTCTGCCATACATCAGCATAAATCAACCAATAGGTATACAAATGCCCCCTCCCTCTTAAACTTCCCACCCACCTCCCTCCCCACCCCACCCCTCTAGGTTGTCACAGAGCTCCAGTCTTGGGTTCCCTGTGTCATACGGGAAATTCCCACTGGCTGTCTACTTTACATATGGTAATGTATATGTTTCAGTGCTACTCTCTCAAATCATCCCACCTGCTCTCTTCCCCACTGTGTCCAGATGTCTGTTCTCTATGTCTGTATCTCCACTGCTGCCCTATAGGTAGGTAGGTTCATCGGTACCATCTTTCTAGATTCCATGTATATGCATTAATATATGATATTTGTTCTTCCCTTTCTGACTTACTTCAAACTGTATAATAGGCTCTAGATTCATCTACCTCATTAGAACTGAATCAAATGCAT
The DNA here is from genome assembly GCF_019320065.1 of Cervus canadensis. NCBI lineage: Eukaryota > Metazoa > Chordata > Mammalia > Artiodactyla > Cervidae > Cervus > Cervus canadensis. Next base: position 18,862,308 of record NC_057409.1, on the reverse strand, counting down.
TCCCTTTTATGGCTGTGTAATATTCCACTGTATATATGTATCACAGCTTCTTTACCCATTCACCTGTCCTTGTTGCTTCCATATTCTAGCTATGTCTTTTTCATTTATGGTTTCCTTGGTGTGCATGCCCAGTAGTAGGATTGTTGGTCGTATGGTAGTTTTATTCCTAGTTTTTTAAGGAATCTCCATATTGTTCCCTATAGTGGCTTGTATCAATTTGCATTCCCACCAACAGTGCAAGAGTGTTCCCTTTTCTCCACATTTTCTAACTGGTGTGAGATGATACCTCATTGTAGTTTTGATTTGCATTTCTCTAATAATGAGTGATGTTGAACATCTTTTCATGTGATTTTTAGCCATCTGTAGGTCTTTGGAGAAATGTCTGTTCTACTCTTCTGTCCACTTTTTGATTGAGTTGTTTGTCTTTCTGGTAATGCGCTGCATGAGCTACTTGTATATTTAGGAGATTAGCTCCCATTGGTTGTATTATTGCCTGCACCCTGCACCTACTGTTGCTATCTCCTTGATCAAAGTATTCCTAATCCTAACTGTTCCTCATGCTGGGTTGGGCTTGAGGGACATTTGAGCTGGATGTGCAAAGGAAGTTTTGACTTAGATAAATGTACCTTTAATATCCAAACATTGACATTAGTACAAAAATGAGATTACTATAACTTACAGTGATCAGAAGGCTATAAGATCTACCTGAGATATTGTCAAGAGATGAAGAAGAAAATTATAGCAGAGTAGGGATGCATGCAGTGAATGGTAAAAAATGAAGTATATGCCTATAAATTATTATTAAAAATTAATTACAAAATCTATGCTATTTTCTAGAGCTGCAAATTATTTTTTTAATCACATATCAATTTTTCTATCCAAATGAAGCATGAAATAAATACCAAAATTAAAATACATCAATAATATTAAGTCAAATGCTGTTAACACTGCATGCATGCTAAGTTGCTTCAGTTATGTCTGACACTCTGCAACCCTAAGTACTGAAGCCTGCCAAGCTCCTCTGTCCATGGGATTCTCCGGCTAGAATCCTGGAGTGGGTTGCTATGCCTTCCTCCAGGGGATCTTCCTGACCTAGGGATCAAACCCATGTCCCTTATGTCTCCTGCATTGGCAGGCAAGTTCTTTACCACCAGCACCACCTGGGAAGCCCTATATTAGCATTACCATTCTTAATTCCATGCTATTAAATCATCATCTTATGGTTGACTAATAACAAGATACAGGTAGAGAACTTATAAGCTTTCGAGGTCTTTAGGGCCATGATTAAAAGTAAAAGGGGAAAATATTACTTTATCTGTGTCATAAAGTGACTATGTATTTTCAGGTAATGGACCATAATATTTATGGGTATGTCTGGGAGAAGAAAAGGAGAGAGGGAATAAGTTTGATTGACCAATGGCTGATTTTTTTTAATGACACATTTTTATTGCTATGTTTGCAGTGGCTTTTAGCACAGTAATGGGGTCCCCACTGGACCCCCGCCCTCACCCGGCATCACCCCTTGAGCCCTTGTCAGGGTGGAGAGAAAGCCCTTCAAGGGACCCTACAGCTTTCTCAGGACTGGATGTGCCACAGACATGTGGTTAAAATGAACCTGCTACATGGAGGATTTGAGACAAGAAAAGTGCATCAGCTTTAAAGTCTCAGGTGGGAGCCACACCCAGGATCCCTTCCTGGGTGGGTGCCCACCTTGGATCCCTGCAGCAGTGGTGACCAGCCTAGAGGGCAGGGTGTGTTCAGGCCATTTACCTGAGCAAACCAGGTAAGCGGTGGGTAAGCAATCTGTGTTTGTATAATTCCAAGCACAGAAGGGACTAGTGGGCTGCCGTCCATGGGTCGCAAAGAGTCGGACTATGACTGAGTGACGAACACTTTCACATTTGTATAACAGTTCTTTAATAAGGACTCTCTAACCATGCTCAGCCTTTGACAACTTTTAAAGGTGCCTGTGCTGCTTACTCTCCACTACTTGTCCCTTCCCCCTGAGATCTATTCTCCATCCTTTTCTGCCCTGGTCAGTGTCCCAAGGGGACAGACCTCAGCATATCAATTTATCCAGATCCCAAGACCCTGCTTCATACTTTGTTCAGCTAATAGAAGATGATGGCAGGAGATGAGTGTGTAGGAGCAAGGAGAGATTAGAGGATATCTTTTGCCTGCAGTGGCTGTCTCTCTTTGACTACAACATCAATCATGGGGCTCTGAACTCCCAAGGGTCTTGCTCATGTTAGGGCTTTCTCCCTTCACTTCCCCAAGGGTGCTTGCTAGTGCCAGCAAAACTCAGCATCCCATGCTGATTTCCTTGAACTTTCCCCAAACTCAATTTTAATACTCCATTCCTTAAGGTTGAGCCACAGTCACAGCTGAAAAGCTTTTCTATTCTTGCTGGGACTCTGATGAATGTAATGTCTTTTGTTCCCTTTCAGGAATCCCTTTATAAGACCCCTGATCTGACTGCATAAATGTTTCTCAGTTATAGCTATTCTGTCTTCCCTTGACATGTCATCTCTGGCCTATATTCTGGGCTGGCTCCTTAGACGAAATAAATTCTTTGAATGTCAATTTTCTTCTTTGTCCAATGGAAAAAATGATATATATTAAGTTGTTGTTGTTCACTTGCCAAGTCGTATCCGACTCTACACGACCCCATGGACTGCAGCATACCAGCCTTCCCTGTCCCTCACCATCTCCCAGAACTTGCTCAAGTTCATGTTCATTGCATTGGTGATGCTATCCAACCATTTCATCCTCTGTCATCCTCTTTTCCTTTTGCCTTCATTTTTTCCTAGCATCAGGGTCTTTTCCAATGAGTCGGCTGTTTGCATCAGGTGGCCAAAGTATCGGAGTTTCAGCTTCAGCCTCATTCCTTCAAATGAATAGTCAGGGTTGATTTCCTTTAGGATTGATTGGACTGATCTCCTTGTAGTCCAAGGGACTCTTAAGAATCTTCTCCAACACCATAGTTCAAAAGCATCAGTTCTGTGCTCAGCCTTCTTTATAGTCTAACTCTTACATCCATACATGACTACTGGAAAAACCAATGCTTTGACCATCCAGACCTTTGTTGGCAAAGTAATGCCTCTGCTTTTTAATACATTGTCTAGGTTGGTCATAACTTTTCTTCCAAGCAGCAAGCGTCTTTTAAGTTCATGGCTGCTGTCACCATCTGCAGTGATTTTGGAACCCAAGAAAATAAAGTCTGTCACTGTTTCCATTGGTAATAATACTGTACTATTGGTAATAGTTGGATAAGGAAATGGAAACCCACTCCAGTATTCTTGTCTGAAAAATTCCATGGACAGAGGGGCCAGGTGGGCCATAGTTCACGGGGTCGCAAAAGGTTGGACATGACTAAGTGACTTCACTTTCACTTTCTATTGGTAATAGCACTGTAGAAAATCTGGAAGAAGTCTTCAATACCTTATATTGGCCTCAGTTTGCAATGCCCTGCTGCATCTCTTTGTTTTGAGTCTTAGTTCCTTCTGTCCGTACAAAGACCTTAATGTTTCTTTTCTTCTCGTTTGGAACTGAGGTGCACAGAACTGGATAATCATAAACTCCATGGTCATGTCTCACTGTCCTCATTTGGTCAATGTGTGGTCCCCTTGTACTTATTCAGTTACTTCTAATGGTATAGTAAGCACCCTTAAGGTGACCACTCAAATAATAGTGAAGTTCTTGATGTAACTGCATGTAATCTTCTAGTCCTTCCTTCTTCTACCCACCTGATATGAACATCGTCTTGAGTCTCAATTCCATCATTCCTTTGCTTCCATTTTTGTCTAGATTTAGCACATCTACATATACTTTTAAAATGTAATTATATTCTATTTTAGTTGTTTTTAATTTATAAAAATGGTATGTGGTATGTAATCTTTTGATCTTTTCCAATTATTATTTTCACTCCTTTTTATTTTTCTAAGATTATTTAATGTTGTTGCATGTTTTTACATTTCACAAGTTTTGATTATTATATAACACTCCATTTTATGAATGTGTGTGTGTATACTCAGTAATGTCTGACTCTGCAACTACATGACTGTTGCACACCAGGTTCCTCTGTCCTTGGAATTTCCCAGGCAAGAATACTGGAGTGGGTTGCAATTTCCTACTCCAAAGGATCTTCCTGACCCAGGGATGGAACCCACATCCCTTGTATCTCCTGCATTGGCAGGCAGATTCTTTACCACTAGTGCCATCTGGAAGCCCCTCATTGTATGAGTAGTTTACTCATTTACTCTCTTCGGGTGGACACTTGGGTTGTCTCCAAGTTTTTGTCATTGTAAACAGTAATGTTATTTATATACCTTTTTTGATTCCTTGGGTTCTTGTGCATGGATGTCTCCTGGGGTATTCCTATGACTGAAATTATTGGGCCTTAAGTATATGAATATTCAACTTTAGGAGGTAGTGCCATATTTTCTAAACTACTTGTACCAATGGTCACTTTTAGTAGCAATGCACAGTAGATTCTGTGGTTCAAAATCCCAATCAATATTTGGTTTTCTCAGACTTAAAATTTACCAGTTGAATGGCATATCTCATGAGATGATTATAACTCATTGTGTTTATAATGTACTTTTCCTAAGCATCTCTTGTTAGAGATTTTTTTAGCTTAATAGAATCATTTTCCCCTGGAACTGATTTTTAAAAATATTTTTTCTTTGTATTGTGTTATTTGTGCTTTTAAAATTGGGTTTTATAGTTCTTTAGAGTTATTCTTCTATGATTGTGTGTACAAGTTTGTAACTCATGTTTTTATATTCTTTAAAGCATTTTTGATGAAAAAAATTAATTTTAATATAAGCAATTGATTAATGTTTCCACTCTCAAAGTTTTTGTGTCTTGTTTAAAAATTATTTACCTGAAACCTAAAAGATATTTCATCTATATTTCCACTGGGGGTTTAAAATGTTTTTGACATTTAACCAATGACCATCATTTTAAAGGGCTGCCCAGGTGGCCCTACTTATAAAGATCCCATCTGCCAATGCAGGAGACATAAGAGACACAGGTCAATCCCTGGGTCAGGAAGATCCCCTGGAAAAGGGCATGGCAACCCACTCCAGTACTCTTGCCTGGAGAATCCCGTGGATAGAGGAGCCTGGGGGGCTACAGGGGTCACAAAGGGTCATGAAGAGTCAGACACAACTGAAGCAACTTAGCATAAGTATTATTTTAAAAACAAAAATTAGGGGTATCTAAATACATGTTTTCATTACACAATAAAAAGTCTTAAAATATGTAGTTTGAAGGGCCAACTATAATAGTTTTAGATACATGTTGATTTGAGAATAGAGCTGAAATGTTGATATTGTAATTATCACTGTTCCTATTTGTGAACAATGATAAACATTTGTCTAAACATTAAGCAAATATATAAGATTTTAAACATTTCTCCAAATGTAGTCAGATTCTTTTGAATATTCCTATAAGCATTTTTATTTATTATGATCACTCGATTGCCCTCATTTCAGCTTATTTAATGGTATTGAGTACTAATTCTGGGTAATCCCAGTACCATTAAATGCCCATTAAGTCTTGTCTCATAGTTAATGAATACACCTGAATTTAAACTAATCAAAATTTTGTATGAAAAAAAGCTTATTTTCTTTCATAGATTTTTCAAATTTGAAATGCAAAATGGTATTTTTTTATGTTACAGTTGAATATATTTGAATATGTTTTGGAAGAATCTGAAAATAATTACCTATCTTTCAGTAATTTTACTTACTGCTTATTCCCCCTCACTTCCTTTTTAGTTTTTATCTTTTCCAACCTATATTCACATGGACTTTTCTAATTGTAAGTTTGAGATGTACAAAAAATTCTTTAAGGCAAGTACTTTGATATTTTTTCATTTTGTTAAAGGTGATTATTTTAAACATGCCACTGAGACCTGGTAAATCAACAACTATATTATATACATAAATAAATATAGAGAATTTCTTTTTTGAGACAACACATTCTTTTTAATGGGAATTCACTTTATCAAGTTACAGGTCTGAGTTCTTCAATAACTTTGAAATAGAATTAAATGAAAAAACAAATACCATTGTATTTCACTATGATATATTTAATATTTGTAATATAAAATAGTTTAATTTTCATGTCAAAAAATGGCAAGGATCAGACTCTAGTTCACACCATCTGCTGAACTTTTGAACCCGAACACACACACACACACACACCCCTGTATGTTTGCTTTGAGAAGTAGCAGATTATGCTGAGAGACTGAGATCGCCCTTGCCAATAATTTATTTAACACAGGTTCACTGTGGGAATTATAATAATTTCACAAGACAATAGCATACAGTATGATGTTTTTTAAGTCAATAATAGAATAACATACTTTGAACAAGGGATAGATTAATTATGCTGTTGTTCCAGAAAAGGAGAGTTGAAAGGAATACAGCACAAATTTAATTTGAGGCTATCTTTATTTGAGTTGGTACTAGGGAGGGGCAGCTTAGCCAATCAAGTGCTGTAGGGAAAGGAAAATGAAAAGTCTTCTGTTGCTAGGGAAAATTGCTAGGGAACAATGGCATGGGTGTTGGCTAGCTAGAAGATCTTTGTGTTGTATGGGCTGCATAGTTTTCACCACTGCTGGTTAAGAGTCACCTTTACCATGGATGGAGCTAAGCCAAGGTGTTCAGAGAACTGTTTAGATCTGCAAAGGGCAGCCTTTATTTTTTAATAAATATATATATTTGTTTATTGAAGTATAGTTGAGTTACAGCGTTGTATTAATTTGAGGTGCACAACAGAGTGATTTAGTTGTCTATTTGTATATATGTATGCACATATATATTCTTTTTCAGATTCTTTTCCATCATAGATTATTGCAAGTTATTGAATATAGTTTCCAATGTGGTATAGTAGGTCTTTGTTGTTTATCTATTTTATGTATAGTAATGTGTATCTATTAACCCCCAAATTCTAATTTATCCCTCCTCATTGGTTTACTGTGTCTATGAGTCTGTTTCCATTTTGCAAATAAAGTCATTTGTATCATTTGGTTAGATTCCACATATAAGTAATATTATATGGTATCTGTCTTTCTAACTTACTTTGGGTCCATCCACATTGTTGCAAATGGCATCACATCATTATTTTGTATAGCTGAGTAATATTCCATTGTGGAATATTATATTCCATATATATATATATATACACACATATATATACATGTGTATATTCCATATATATATATATATATATATATATACCACATCTCCTTGATCCATTCATCTGTCAAAGATAAGTTCCAAGCAGGGCTTCAACAATTGTGCTACCATAGATGTGGATCATGACATCAGTACACACAGTGCAAAATTAAAGAGAAAAAAATTATTACAAGAAATCTTAGGATTTACTCTCAGCAATTTTTATATATATCCTACAGTCTAGTTCCAATCTGTCACTATTCAAAGATATTATGTTTTTATTGACTATATTCCCCACACTGTACATTTCATCCTCTCAACTCATTCATTTTGTAACTGGAAGTTTGTACCTTTTATTCTCCCTTACCTATTTCTCTATCCTCTCCCCCCACCACTCTCTGGCAACCACCTGTTTTAAGTGTTTATTGAATGAGTGAGGGAGGGAGCTTAAGTGCAGAGTTTCTAGGGCAGAACAAGCATGCCACAGCTGGGGACCCTGAAAAGAAACCACCACGATGAACATGGCAAGAGCCAGTGTGGTGCCAGAAGAGGCTGAGGAGGTAAGCAGGGGCCAGGCCAGGGTCACGAGGTGGCGTGTTTACAGGAAGGACCTTTCACATCATAGTTTACATATTCAGTTCAGCTCAGTTCAGTTGCTCAGTCCTGTCTGACTCTTTGCAACCCCATGAACCCCAGCATGCCAGGCCTCCCTGTCCATCACCAACTCCCAGAGTCCACCCAAACCCATGTCCATTGAGTCAGTGATGCCATCCAACCATCTCATCCTCTGTCATCCCCTTCTCCTCCTGCCCTCAATCTTTCCCAGCATCAGGGTCTTTCCCAATGAGTCAGCTCTTCACATCAGGTGGCCAAAGTATTGGAGTTTCAGTTTCAACATCAGTCCTTCCAATGAACACCCAGGACTAATCTCCTTTAGGATGGACTGGTTGGATCTCCTTGCAGTCCAAGGGACTCTCAAGAGTCTTCTCCAACACCACAATTCAAAAGCATCAATTCTTCTATGCTCAACTTTCTTTATAGTCCAACTCTCACATCCATACATGACCACTGGAAAGACCATAGCCTTGACTAGACAGACCTTTGTTGACAAAGTAATGCCTCTCTTTTTTAATATGCCATCTAGGTTGGTCATAACTTTCCTTCCAAGGAGTAAGCATCTTTTAATTTCATGGTTGCAGTCACCATCTGCAGTGATTTTGGAACCCAGAAATTCAGTCACTGTTTCCACTGTTTCCCCATGTATTTCCCAGGAAGTGATGGGACCAGATGCCATGATCTTAGTTTTCTGAATGTTGAGCTTTAAAGCAACTTTTCACTCTCCTCTTTCACTTTCATCAAGAGGCTCTTTAGTTCCTCTTCACTTTCTGCCATAAGGGTGGTGTCACCTACATATCTGAGGTTACTGATATTTTTCCAGGCAATCTTGATTCCAGCTTGTGCTTCCTCTAGCCCAGCGTTTCTCGTATTGGGGTGACCAAAAAGTTTGTTTGGGTTCCATAAGTTGCAATGGAAAAACCCAAATGAACTTTTTGGCCAACCCAATAAATGACACCTTTGGAGCGCAACTCAAGTGTGAATGGTGCCCTCCCGGCTGGGTAATCAGCCCACTTGGAACAGGGGATGAAGAAGGGGTGGGAGCACCAAGTTACTTACAGGCCTGAGGAAATGAGGCAGAGAGATCTTTGTTATAGACAGCTAGACCACTGAGGGCAAATTTCCATACCTATCATTGTGGTTGACCTGTTTGTCCATTCTAAATGCACGCATAAATAGCAATTGCTACTGCCAGCAAATGCCAACAGGTACAATTTACTCAAGCACATACAAAACACTTATGCATGCAACCCAGTTTTCAGAACTACAAAATGCCAAGTGTCCAGATGTAGTGAATTCTCAGAAGTAATTAACTACATAATTAACAAAATAAAATCATTCTCACATGCACTGATAAAAACTAATGGCCAGTCTCCCAGTAATGTTTTGAATTATTTTTTGTATTTTTTGTTGCGAATACTTTTTCACACTTTCAACTTTTTTTGGTCTATTAAAATGGAACAATTTTTATTACATCTCACCTCCTTGCAAATATTGCAAAAAAATCATAATAAAACCCTCATGTGTTTTCAGAATGTTATGTAACTTTCTAGTAAATAAGCAGAGTAAGATATGCAATCTCAGCTTTTCTCTCTCCTGAAATTATTTGCCTGATGTGTGCTCTTCCATGAAAGAGCTTTTAAGCACTCATACGTGAGATTAGCATACATGGAAAGAGAAGAATTTGCTTTTCCACTAGCTTAATAAAGTCTTGTCCTGGTGTCTTGGAGGGAAATCCAATTTCTCTTTGTTTTATATAACCAGTGATCTCCCAAAGGACATTCTTCACTCAGTGACTCAAAGTAAAGTTAATTCTTTGGCTCATTTGCTACAGGAGCCAAATATATCTAGGTTCAAATTATGCCTCTGCCATGGTCAACCTCTGTCACCTCCATTTAATGTTGCTTAATCTCAGTGCCCTCAACTGTAAATGGGGATAATGATGAAGTTGCTATAGGGTTTTTAACAGATGTGAAAATATAAATACCTAATGTGATGGTTGGCATGAATGTTACCATCTTTTTTACTGCATTTAATGGTATTTTTTATTTTTAACTAAATTACAAACATAGTCCATCTATATGAAGTGCACGTGAAACTAATATTGTAAGTTGACTATATATTTTCATTTTTTGAATTTATTTTTTCTTTTTTAATTGAGATAAAATTGATTTAAAATATTTGTTATTTTCTGCTGTATAATGAAGCAAATGAGCAAAATGTATACATATGTCCCCTCCCTCCCAGCCCCTCATCCCACCCCTCTAGGTCATCACAGAGCACCAAGCAGAGCTTCCTTTGTTATACAACAGCTTCCCACTGGTTATGTTTTATATCTGGTAATGAATATATGTTGGGGATTCCCACATAGGCTAGTGATAAAGAACTCGCCTATCAATGCAGAAGACATGAGACACGGGTTCAATCCCTGGGTCAGGAAGATACCCTGGAGGAAGGCATGACAACCTACTCCAGTATTCTTGCCTAGAGAATCCCATGGACAGAGGAGCTTGGCAGGATACGGTTCATAGAGTCGCAGAGTCAGCACGACTAAAGTGACTTAGCACGCATGCATGCACAATGCTCATATGTCAATGCTACTCTCCCAATTTGTCCCACCCTCCCCTCCCCCTACGTGTCCTCAAGTCCATTCACTAGGTCTTCGTGTCTATTCCTGCCCTAAAATACTTTCATCTGTACCATTTTTCTAGATTCTATATATATGCATTAATATACAACATATTTTTTTTTTCTTTCTCATTTAGTTTGCTCTGTTTGACTCTATATTTTCAAAATTCCATCTATCATCCAAATCGTGACCCCTTTGGTATATGAATGTATCTTAGGATGTCAAATCCGGTCCATTTGAGCATATTCCCTCTCCCAACTTGATGTGCTTCTTCAAACTGCAGTTTTTAATATTCCTTCAAGAATCAACAGGTCATAACCATATTGATGCCTGCCCTAACATCTTTTTCTTTCTATTCTGAAACATAGAGCATGTTGAGCCTGTCATTTTGTCTTTTGTATAGTATTGCATTCCTTTTTTCCTTCTCTCTTTTCATGCTACCTTCTGTTAATTTCCTCAGTTATAACCTACAGTTAACTAATTTTCTCTCATACTACAACATACACATGGAATTTTAATTAATCAGCATCAGGTGTATCATGAAGCTCCTTAGAAATGGACAAAGTAGTAGTCTCTACTCTGATCATGGGTAGAACTTTAAAAATTCTCATTTTGAGGCTTCATCTCAATTAAATCAGAATCTCTGGGAATAAGGACCCAGTAATTTTTAAAGCTCTATGAGTGATTTCAGTGAGAATCCAATTGTGAGGATTCCTGGAAAGAGCAAAGAGGGAGGTCTCAGCTTTACATCTTAGTTTAAAGGTGACCCAATAGCGACTAAGGCTTCCCAAGTGGCACTAGTTGTAAGGAACCCGCTTGTCAATGCAGGAGACATAAGAGACGGGGCAGGAGTGAGGGGCACGGTTTGATCCCTCAATCAGGAAGATCCAGTGGAAGAGGGCATGGCAGCCACTCCAATGCTCTTGCCTGGAGAATCCTATGGACAGAGGCGCTTGGTGGGCTATAGTCCATGGGGTAGCAAAGGGTCAGACACATTATACCGTTTTACAGCTGAGGATAGAACATGGAAAAGTTCAGCTAACTGTTCAAGTTTGCAGAGCTGGTGGATGGCAGAGCTCTGCTTCCAAACCCAACCCTTGTAACTCCAGAGTAACCTCCCACCCCTTCCCCTCTTCAGTTCTGTTCAGTCACCCAATCATGATCGACTCTTTGTGACCCCATGGATTGCAGCACACCAAGCCTTCCTTTCCATCACCAACTCCGAGTCTACACAAACTCATGCCTATTGAGTCGGTGATGCCAACCAACCACCTCATTCTCTGTCATCCACTTCTCCTCCTGCCTTCAATCTTTCCCAGCATCAGGGTTTTTCCAATGAGTCAGCTCTTCCCATCAGGGGGCCAAAGTACTGGAGTTTCAGCTTCAACATCAGTCCTTCCAATGAATATTCAGGACTGATCTCCTTTAGGATGGACTGACTGAATCTCTTTGCAGTCCAAGGGACTCTCAAGAGACTTCTCCAACACCACAGTTCAAAAGCATCATTCTTCGGTGCTCAGCTTTCTTTATACTCCAACTCTCAAATCCATACATGACTATTGGAAAAACCATAGCTTGACTAGATGGATCTTTGTTGGACAAGTAATGTCTCTGTTCTTTAATATGCTTCTAAGTTGGTCACAACTTTTCTTCCAAGGAGCAAGTGTCTTTTAATTTCATGGTTGCAGTCACCATCTGCGGTGATCTTGGAGCCCACAAAAATAAAGTCTGCCACTGTCTCCACATCTATTTGCCATGAAGTGATGGGACCAGATACCATTATCTTAGTTTTCTGAATGTTGAGCTTTAAGCCAACTTTTTCACTCTCCTCTTTCACTTTCATCAACAGGCTCTTTAGTTCTTCATTTTCTGTCAAAAGGGTGGTGTCATCTGCTTATCTCAGGTTATTAATATTTCTTCCAGCAATCTTGATCCCAGCTTGTACTTCATCCAGCCCAGCGTTTCTCATGATATAATCTGCATATAAGTTAAGTAAGTAGGGTGACAATATACAGCCTTGACATACTCCTTTTCCTATTTAGAACCAGTCTGTTGTTCCATGTCCAGTTCTAACTGTTGCTTCCTGACCTGCATACAGAGTTCTCAAGAGGCAGATCAGGTGATCTGGTATTCCCATCCCTTTCAGAACTTTCCACAGTTTGCTGTGATCCACAATCAAAGGTTTTGGCATAGTAAATAAAGCAGAAATAGATGTTTTTCTGGAACTCTCTTGCTTTTCCAATGCTCCAACAGATGTCAGCAATTTGATCTCTGATTCCTCTGCCTTTTTTAAAACCAGCTTGAACATCTGGAAGTTCATGGTTCACATACTGTTGAAGCCTGGCTTGGAGAATTTTGAGCATTACTTTACCAGCGTGTGAAATGAGTGCAATTGTGCGGTTTTTGAGCACTCTTTGGGATTGCCTTTCTTAGGGATTGGAATGAAAACTGACCTTTTCCAGTCCTGTGGCCACTGCTGAGTTTTCCAAATTTGCTGGTATATTGAATGCAGCACTTTCACAGCATCATCTTTTAGGATTTGAAATAGCTCAACTGGAATTCCATCACATCCACTAGATTTGTTCATAGTGATGCTTCCTAAGGCCCACTTGACTTCACATTCCAGGATGTCTGGCTCTAGGTGAGTCATCACACCACTGTGATTATCTGGGTCATGAAGATCTTTTTTGTACAGTTCTTCTGTATATTCTTGCCACCTCTTCTTAATATTTTTTGCTTCTATTAGGTCCACACCATTTCTTTGCATGAAATATTTGATCCCATCTTTGCATGAAATGTTTCCTTGGTATCTCTAATTTTCTTAAAGAGGTCTCTAGTCTTTCCCATTCTATTCTTTTCCTCTATTTTTTTTTGCACTGATCACTGAGGAAGGCTTTTTATGTCTCCTTGCTCTTTTTTGGAACTCTTCATTCAAATGGGTATATCTTTCCTTTTCTCCTTTGCTTTTTGTGTCTCTTCTTTTCACCACTATTTGTAAGGCCTTTTCAGACAGCCATTTTGCTTTTTTCACATTTCTTTTTCTTGGGGATGGTCTTGATCCCTGTCTCCTGTGCAATGTCATGAACCTTCATCCATAGTTCATCAGGCACTCTGTCTATCAGATCTAGTCCCTTGAATCTATTCCTCACTTCCACCATATAGTAGTAAGGGATTTGATTTAGGTCATACCTGAATGATCTAGTGGTTTTCCCTACTTTCTTCAATTTCAGTCTGAATTTGGCAATAAGGGGTTCATGATCTGAGCCACAGTGAGCTCCTGGTCCTGTTTTTGCTGTCTCTATAGAGCTTCTCCATCTTTGGCTGCAAGGAATATAATAAATCTGATTTCATTGTTGACCATCTTGTGATGTCCACGTGTAGAGTCCTCTCTTGTGTTGTTGGAAGTGGGTGTTTGCTATGACCAGTGCGTTTTCTTGGCAAAACTCTATTAGCTTTTGCTCTGCTTCATTCTGTATTTGTAGGCCAAATTTGCCTGTTATTCCAGGTGTTTCTTGACTTCCTACTTTTGCATTCCAGTCCCCTGTAATGAAAAGGACATCTTTTTGGGATGTTAGCTCTAGAAGTTCTTGTAGGTCTTCATAGAACCATTCATTTTCAGCTTCTTCAGTGTTACTGGTTGGGACATAGACTTTGATTACCGTGCTGTTGAATGGTTTGCCTTGGAAACGAACAGAGATCATTCTGTCGTTTTTTGAGATTGCATCCAAGTACTGCATTTTTGGACTCTTGTTGACTGTAATAGCTACTCCATTTTTTCTAAGGGATTCTTGCCCACAGTAGTAGATATAGTGGTTATCTGAGTTAAATTCACCCATTCCAGTCCATTTTAGTTTGCTGATTCCTAAAGTGTCGATGTTCACTCTTGCCATCCCGTTTGACCACTTCCAATTTGCCTTGATTTATGGGCCTAACATTCCAGGTTCCTATGCAATATTGCTCTTTATAGCATCGAACCTTGCTTCCGTCAAGGGTCACATCCACAGATGGGTGTTGTTTTTGCTTTGGCTCCATCTCTTCATTCTTTCTGGAATTATTTCTCCACTGATCTCCAGTAGTATATTGGACACCTACTGATCTGGGGATTTCCTCTTTCAGGGTCCTATCTTTTTGCCTTTCATACTGTTCATGGGGTTCTCAAGGCAAGAAAACTGAAGTGGTTTGCCATTCCCTTCTCCAGTGGACCACATTTTGTCAGAACTCTCCACCATGACCTGTCCATCTTGGGTGGCCCTACTCGGCATGGCTCATAGTTTCATTGAATTAGACAAGACTGTGGTCCATGTTATTAGATTGGTCAGTCTTCTGTGATTGTGGTTTTCAGTCTCTCTGCCCTTTGATGGTGAAGGATAAGAAGCTTATGGAAGCGTCCTGATGAGAGAGACTGACTGAGAGGGAAACTGGGTCTTATTCTGATGGGTGGAGCCATGCTCAGTAAATCTTTAATCTAATTTTCTATTGATGGGTGGAGCTGTGTCCCCTTCCTGCTTTTTCAGTTCAGGTCAGTTAAGTTCAGTTGCTCAGTCCTGTCTGACTCTTTGTGACCCCACGGACTGCAGAACACCAGGCCTCCCTGTCCATCACTGGAGGACAACTCCTGGAGTCCACCCAAACTCATGTCCATTGAGTCATAATGCCATCCAACCATCTCATCCTCTGCTGTCCCCTTCTCCTCCTGCCCTCAATCTTTCCCAGCATCAGGGTCTTTTCCAGTGAGTCAGCTCTTTGCATCAGGTGGCCAAATATTGGAGTTTCAGCTTCAACATCAGTTCTTTCAATGAACACTCAGGACTGATCTCCTTTAGGAAGGACTGGTTTGATCTCCTTGCAGTCAAAAGTACTCTCAAGAGTCTTCTCCAACACCACAGTTCAAAAGCATCAATTCTTTGGCACTCAGCTCTCTTTATAGCTCAACTCTCACATTCATACATGACTATTGGAAAAACCATAGCCTTGACTAGATGGACCTTTGTTGGCAAAGTAATGTCTCTTCCTTTTAAAATGCTGTCTATGTTGGTCATAACTTTCCTTCCAAGGAGCATGCGTCTTTTAATTTCATGGCTGCAATCACCATCTGCAGTGATTTTGGAGCCCCTGAAAATAAATTCTCTCAGTTTCTGTTGTTTCCCCTTATTTCCCATGAAGTGATGGGACTGGATGTCATGATCTTAGTTTCCTGAATGTTGAGCTTTAAGCCAACTTTTTCACTCTCCTCTTTCACTTTCATCAAGAGGCTCTTTAGTTCTTCTTCACTTTCCGCCATAAGAGTGGTGTCATCTGCTTATCTGAGGTTATTCATATTTCTCCTGGCAATCTTGATCTCAGCTTGTGCTTTATCCAGCCCAGCGCTTCTCATGATGTACTCTGCATATAAGTTAAATAAGTAGGGTGATAGTATACAGTCTTGACATATTCCTTTTCCTATTTAGAACCAGCATGTTGTTCCATGTCCAGTTCTAACTGTTGCTTCCTGACCTGCATACAGATTTCTGAAGAGGCAGGTCAGGTGGTCTGAAAGAGATGGAAATACCATCTCTTTTTCCACAGTTTATTGTGGAAAAATATTCCACAGGATTTTCCACAGTTTATTGTGATCCACACAGTCAAAGGCTTTGGCATAGTCAATAAGGCAGAAATAGGTGTTTTTCTGGAACTCTCTTGCTTTTTTGATGATCCAATGGATGCTGGCAATTTGATTCCTCTGCCTTTTCTAAAACCAGCTTGAACATCTTGAAGTTCACAGTTTGTATATTGTTGAAGCCTGGCTTGGAGAATTTTGAGCATTACTTTACTAGTGTGTAAGATGAATGCAATTGTGCAGTAGTATGAACATTCTTTGGCAGTGCTTTTCTTAGGAATTGGAATGAAAACTGACCTTTTCCAGTCCTGTGGCCACTGATGAGTTTTCCCTGCTATTTACCTGGGGCCAAACTATGGTGGCGGTAATGAAGATAATGGCGATGTCCTTCAAAAGATCCCATATATGTACTGCTACACTCATTGCCCCCAACCCAGCAGCAGGCCACACTGACCCGTGCCTCTGCTGGAGACTCCTAGACACTCACAGGCGTGTCTGGGT
This sequence comes from Cervus canadensis, assembly GCF_019320065.1. Lineage (NCBI taxonomy): Eukaryota > Metazoa > Chordata > Mammalia > Artiodactyla > Cervidae > Cervus > Cervus canadensis. The sequence goes on along the minus strand of NC_057409.1, from coordinate 18,845,780 downwards.
CAGTCTCTTGTGGGTTACTGCTCCTTTCTCCTGGGTCCTGGTGCACACAAGGTTCTGTTTGGGCCCTCCAAAAGTCTATTTTCCCAGTCCTGTGAAAGGTCTGGCAGCTCTTTGGTGAGGTTAATGGTGACCTCCTCCAAGAGGACTCTTGCCGTACGGAGCCCCATCCCTGAGGCAGTGCACTGGTTTCCCCCTTACCAGGTGGCTGTTGCTTATTTGTTTGTGCAACAGCTGTTTGTTACTGTTCACATCTCTCCCACTGCTCAGAGAGTACCTGCCGTCAGTTCCCTGTGGGGTTTTTTTGGCAGCCACAGTCAGGCCTCCTTGAGCAATTACATTCATAGATGTCTCCTGTCCGATCTCATAAACACCCTCTAATCCTAAAGACACTATCATCTGCAGTTCTCTAGTCTCAGTCCATGGCATGATGATTTATAGCGAGAAAGAAGTGCTCAGTAATGATTTATGGAACAAACACATAAAATGAACAGAGGATGAGCAGTCAAAAAATGAATCATTTAGGAGCTTGTGTTGGGTGAGAAGGGCTTCCCAGGTGGCACTAGTGGTAAAGAACCCACCTGCCAATGCAGGAGACATAACAGATGTGGGTTCGATCCCTGAGTTGGGAAGATCCCCTGGAGGAGGGCATGGCAACCCACTCCAGTATTCTTGCCTGGAAAATCCCATGAACAGAGAAGCCTGGTGGGCTACAGACCATAGGGTAGCAAAGAGTAGAACATGACTGAATTGAGCTAGCACATTGGGTAAGATTGTGTAAAGTTGATAATCTACATGATTTTGGAGCAAATAACATGAATCTTGAAATAAGGCCAATCATGGTTTGAATGCACATATTCATACTCATAAACCCTGTTCATGTAAATTGCTTACCTTTCTGAGTTTGGGCTGTAAGTGGTTTAATAACCATGACCTCTAAATCTATAAAAGATCAGCATATATAGAGTGCTCAACATAATAACTTCTCAAAATGTGATATTTTCTGTGAGATATCTATCACATGTTCTGGATGGTCACAGGTTCTAGATGGTCTTTTAATAGCATTAAGCACACTGGAAATCAGCAAGCTAACTGATCATTATAAGATATTTAAATTATGTATACATATGTACATATACAGTTAAAAAGTAATCTTCTAATTTGTTCAGAATTTTGTGTGTTTTTGAGACTACTTCTTTATTCTGCTTATTTGCCCAATAAAATATCTGGATTTTCACTAAGTGATTTAAAATTAATATTTTTAGAAAAAAGGATAGCCTTGATCCCATGTCTGATAGAGAAATACGTAGAAGGTAGATTACCCTGTGATCCCTAGCAAGTAAATACTTATGCCCCTGTTCCCCTGTTCCCTTTCTCTTTCTGCAATCAAAGTTTTTAAATGGTAATCTTGAACCTGGGAAATGATTTATAGATTTCTTTAACAGATTTGCTCATAAAAGTCTGACATCTCAATTGTGTTCTGAACACATTCCTGTTTAAAGCCATAGGAAGTTTTATTTTATCTTTGGAGGAACACCATCTTGCCACATTCTATTATTTCAGTGACAGATGTTTCTAGCCAACTGGTGAGTCATCACATTTTTTTGGTATTTGACTTTCATCACAATGCGCATATTCTAAAGCAATCTTTTATAATGGCAGCCTTGAACCAGCATACTTTTAGTGGACTAACTGCCCTCTGAAACCATGCGGCCTTCCATTAAAAAGCCACCTAAAACACTAGGAAAATGCTGTCATTTTAAGTAGTTTTCTGGGAAGGCAAGTCTTTTCTCCCTGAATTGATTGGCATTTTTATACCTTTATGTCTTATGGTAGAACATGAGGCTAGTCAGCTATGTCTACTTTAAGGAATAATTTCTTATTTTTACATTTGGCTGAGTTTCCCAGTTTACCTGATGAGAACCGACCATAAGCTTGATTTCTGTGTTTAGGGATGGGAATCCAGTATGTAGATTTCTTAAGTGAGAGGGCTTCTTTTCATTATAATCATATAATATATTTCCTTCAACAACGACTTTTGCCTGTAATTGGGTTCTTCATCTTATCCCCCTGACTCTTCCTCAGATGTAACCATATCTTTAAGTTTATCAGTTCCCAGCTTTAAAAAATAATTTTGCCACAAATATAATTGTGTCTAACAGTAAAATAATTAATTTTTCTTTTTTGTAAGCATTATGTGTATTCTCCTATGATTTGTATTTTTAACTCAGTGTGATATTTCTAAAGTCCATATAAGCTGTTTTTAGATGAGATAGATGAGATTCATTCATTTTTCAGTGTTATATAGTACCTCATGATGATTACACAAAATTTGTTTCTTTTTCTATGGATGAGTTTTCCCCACTGGACATTTGGAACATTCTTGTGTCCTTCTTATGGTGAAGGTATGCAGGAGTTTCCTTAGGATAGGAATTTCCTGGACCCTGTTTATGCGTGTCTTCACATTGACAAAATGGAAAATAAGTTGTTTTTCCAAAGTGGCTGTACTAATCATAACCTCCAGAAGAGTACCTGTCTTTGTTGCTTCATATGCATATCAGCATTATCAAGTTCCTAAGTATTTGTCAATATAATGAATGTAAAATGGCATTTTATTGTGACCCTGGTTCACATTTCTTACATCAATAATGAGGTTGAATGTCTTTTCATATGTCAGCCATAGCTCAGCAGGTAAAGAATTTGCCTGCAATGCAGGAGACCCTTGTTTGATTCCTGGGTCAGGAAGATCCCCTGGAGAAGTGATCGACTACCCACTCCAGTATTTATGGGCTTCCCTGGTGGCTTAGACAGTAAATAATCCATCTGCAATGCAGGAGACCTGCGTTCAGTCCCTGGCTTGGGAAGATCTCCTGGAGGAGGGCATGGCAACCCACTCCAGTATTCTTGCCTGGAGAATCCCCATGGACAGAGGCACCTGGTGGGTTACAGTCCATGGGGTTGCAAAGAGTTGGACATGACTGAGCAACTAAATACAGCATAAAACTTTTTGCATATCCTTTGTGTATTATTTTTAAATTGTGTAACCTATTATCTAGTTTTTATGGATTGAATAATTATTCAATTTCCTAATGATCTTCAATGTTATTTCTACAATGTATCATAATTACTGTTCTTGGATTCAGTGGTTGAACTATTTGGGAATCCCTACACCTAAATTAACTATATTAATTTTTCTAGTTTTATAAGTTTTTATTTCTGATAGAAAGAACCACATTTTACTCTCCTTTTAAATTTAGGAATGTTTGGTATATACTTTTGCCCATTGTTTTTCAAATAATTTTGTCAAATTTCACATAGAATGCTACTTGGATTTTTACTGAAATTATACTGTGTGTTTAGATCAAATTTTGGAAAATGGAAAATTTATCCTACCTGTCTATTAAAGTAAAAATTCTATTTTTAGGGTCTCTTCAATATATTTAAATGTAATTATAATAATTTCTTGATATACATGAAGCCTATCTTAGATGAATTCTTTGATACATTTTAGTATATACATTTATTATGATGGGTATATTTTTAAAAAATTGTAGCTAGCATTTAGAAAATGCAACTGAGTTTTTTTATATCCACCTTATGTCTAGCCATCTTCCTAAATTATCTTTACTATTTTGCTAATTTATAGATTTTTGTGGAGCTTTATGTAAATAATCATATCAACTGCAGATTAAAAGTTTAATACTTAGCTTGATTGTTATTTTCTAGTGTTTATGCTTTTAATATGAAGATTTAATTTATCTTCATGGATGAGTGTTTATTATATACATACATATATGTGTGTGTGTGATATTTTTAAACAATTTAAAATATTTGCACTTTTATCTTTTCAACCATTGCCTCTTTTTTTCTCTCTTCTTAGGAAACCTCAGTTATATACATGTGTCCCATTCTCTTCATATTCCTTAAGATTTGTTCATGTTTCCCATTTTCCCCACTGTGTGATACATTCTGTGTAATATCTATTTTAAACAAACATTATTTCAATGAAACCTCCCAAGAATCCTAACCTTGATTTTACAGAGAGAAAACTAAGATGCTCAGTATTTATTCAATAGTCCATTATTTAACCCATTGGTTTATGTAAAATTCCACCTTTAACATAAAGTAAATCACCATACATACATGACTCTACTTTTAATTCTCTATTCTGCTCCACTGATGCATTCAACTGTTTTTGCCTCAATAACAAAGCCTTTTGTTATGACTTTATTTATTATATATTTTTCTACTGATATCATTACACTTTTTTTCCTGAAACAACTTGATTTTTAAAAAATAGATATTCACCACATGAAATTTATATTTTAATTTTATTTTGCTTGTTATCTGGGGAAAAATACACTTGGCACCATATACAAGACACAGGAGGTAAACAATTAGTAAATACCACTGAGGAAACCAGAATTGAAAGAGACACGTGTACCCCAATGTTCACTGCAGCACTGTTTACAATAGCCAGGACATGGAAGCAAGCTAGATGTCTATCTGAAGACGATTGGATAAGAAAGCTGTGGTACATATACACAAAGGAATATTACTCAGCTATTAAAAAGAATGCATTTGAATTCATTCTAATGAGGTGGATGAAACTGGAACCTATTATACATAGTAAAGTAAGTCAGAAAGAAAAACACCAATACTACAATATTATTGCATATATATGGAATTTAGAAAGATGGTAACAATGACCCTATGTGCAAGACCACAAAAGAGACACAGATGAAAAGTACAGACTTTTGGACTCTGTGGAAGAAGGCGAGGGTGGGATGATTTGAAAGAATAGCATTGATTCATGTATATTATCATATGTGAGATAGATCGCCAGTCCAGGTTCGATGCATGAGACAGGGTGCTCAGGGCTGGTGCACTGGGATGACCCTGAGGGATGGGATGGGGAGGGAGGTGGGAGGGGGTTCAGGATGGGGAACACATGTACACCCAGGGCTGATTCATGTCAATGTATGGCAAAAACCACCACAATATTGTAAAGTAGTTAGCCTCTAATTAAAAAAAAAAAAATAAGTGTCTCCTTTAGCCTATCATTTGGTTCTTTCTTGAGAAGCAAGTAATGCTGCCAGCTTCTTATACGCCCTTCTAGAAATAGTCCATGCATTTGAATTTTAAAATAAGTCTATTAAGAATTCAAAGAATTTAATTAATAACCAAAGAATTTAAGAAAAACTTGATCAATATTGAATTGAATTTATAGATTAACTTGAGGCAGAATTGACATCCATTCAGCAACAAAACTCATTCAGCTGCTAGAATGTCTTTCCACTTCTTTTTTTTTTTTTTTGACTTTCTTATATTGGAGTGTAGCCAATTAACAACGCTGAGAGAGTTTCAGGCACACTGCAGAGCAACTCAGCCATACATGTACATGTGTCCATTCTCCTTGAAACTCCTCTCCCATCTAGACTCCTTCATATTTGACATATTGTACCCTTTTTTGTGTCCTTTGATAAACTTTTACAATTTTATTCATATTTTACATAGTTTCTGATAATATTTCTGCCTAAGAATTCCAACATTTTTGTATGTAGGGCAATAATGAATAGAATCCTGATGTATTGACTTTGTACCTTTCTTATAAGTCTAGTGATTTCTAACAGTTTTTCATTTGACTTTCTTGCATTTCTATCCCGATGATGATATTGTCTACAAATAGTGACAGCTGAGTCTTACCTTTCAATCTCTGTGCTACTTTATTTATACTGATTTTATTAATTTAGTGAGACCTTATTATACCTTAGAATGATAACAGAGGTAGAAGATAATGCTATGTTTTCCCTGTTTTTGTGGAAAAACTATTTTTATATGAGTAATTATGTTTGCTGTGTGCCCACGGTAGTTTATTTTTCATCTATTCCATCTACTAAGGTCTTTCTTTTTTCTTTTTAACCTTTTGAACCTCTTAATTCATTTCTCTCACTCCAACCCTCGATCTCCGGCAACTGCCAATTTGTTGTCTATATCTATGAGTTTTTATTTCTTTAGATAGCATATGTAAGAGAGATCATACAGTGTTTGTCATTCTATAATTTCTGATATTTCTTCTGGTTCTATATCTTCTATTGCACTAAATGTTTCAACTATTTCTAAATTGATATTTAGGCTACCTATCGAATTTTTTTAATTAGAAAATTTATTTTAGTGTCACTAAATATTGTAAGCACAATAATTCTATCTGTTTTTATGATCTCTTATTGCATGCTTTACCTTGAAACCTCTGTTTCCATAATACTTGCACATAGAGCTGTCTGACATTCTGAATCTGACAATTCCAATATGTTTGATCTTTAAAAAATAAGAATATAATTTTCTATTTCTGGTAGCTGTGGCATATTGGGTCTCGTGTTTTCTTTGTTGCTTGGTGATATTTGTGGACTTGTCGGTTGGACCTCATCTGTGGAATATCTTTATGCTTTCATTAGGATAACTTTTCTACAAAGAGGGTTTGCCCCTACTTTGTAAATAGCCAAGGAATATTCCTAATATGGGTCTTTTTCCATCTCCTTCCCTATTGTGACTCAGTCTGGTTTTTCCAGTAGTCATGTATGGATGTGAGAGTTGGACTATAAAGAAAGCTCAGTGCCAAATAATTGATGTTTTTGAACTGTTGTGTTAGAGAAGACTCTTGAGAGTCCCTTGGACTGTAAGGAGATCAAGCCAGTCAATCCTAAAGGAAATCAGTCCTGAATAGTCATTGGAAAGACTGATGCTAAAGCTGAAACTTCAATACTTTGGCCACCTGATGCAAAGAACTGACTCCTTGGAAAAGACCCTGATTCTGGGAAAGATTGAAGGCATGAGAACAGGACAACAGAGGATGAGATGGAATCACTGACTCGATGAACGTGAGTCTGAGCAAGCTCTGGGAGTTGATGATGGACAGGGAAGCCTGGCATGCTGCAGTCTATGGAGTTGCAAAAAGTCAGATGCAACTGAACTGAATTGAGCTGATGGGATTGTCAGACTCAGATTATTTACAAACTGCCTCTCAAGGCTCAGTTGTAATCTCTCTTAATTGAGTTATTGTTGACCTCTGCCCTAAATATAACCCTTCTTCCCTGACTGTTCACTGCTCAGTCCCAGCATCTTGATCTGATTCCAGATCATATTAGAAAAATAAATAGTGTCAACGTGATGAGGAGGTTTTGGTAGGGGAATTTCCTTACCTCTTTTGAAACTATGTAGGCATATATTTTCTGCCCTAGCATTGTATCTCTATTCAGCCATGAAATAGAACACAAAATATCTGCAGGAGAATTATTTGAACATGTTTTGATGATTTTTCCACATTTCAGTGAATACAGGTTTTTTTTAGAAAATTATATTTCAGAATAGTAGTAATAATTAGCATTTATTGAATGCTTCCTGTATGCTAGACACTATCCTACACACTTTTCATTATATTTAATTTCCCCAAAAAACTTATAAAAGAAGTTATTACTAATATTACCATTGCATTAATATTGGAAATTGATACACAATAGCTACACAATGACTTTGGTAGCAGCTTTTTGACCCAATGCTCTTTAATCTTGGTTTAGGATTTTTCTTCCTAGTCTGTAAGTATAAAAGTGAAAGTGTTAGTTGCTCAGTTGTGTCAGATTCTTTGTGACCTGATGGACTATAGCCCACCAGGTTCCTCTGTCCATGGAATTCTCCAGGCAAGAATACTGGAGTAGGTGGCCATTCCCTTCTCCAGGGGATCTTCCTGACCCAGGGATCAAACCCAGGTTTCCTGCATGGCCGGCAGGTTCTTTAGAATCTGAGCCACTAGATAATACACAGCCACCCATATTCGTGTAAAGAGAGCTTTGGATTAAGAATTAGGACTCAATTCTCTAGTTGCCATAACAATGTGCAAGTTTCTAAAAGAAAAACTGTGTAAATAAGCATATTTAAACTAGCAGTCTCATAAAAATATCTTAATTTATTGATACTGTCCTATGTTTTGAAATACAGTGAAGAAACTATGAAAGGAATTAAATTTTTAACAGGTACCAGTGATTAAAGCTGGAGACTGACCAAAAAATAGCTGCTCCCAAAACACTCAAGTGGAAAAATATCAATTTGAAGCGGAACTGTCCTTCTGAACTCTAGCTCAAATGTGATTTATATTTCAGTGTGTTTTCTTACCTGGTGACTTTTATTTAATATATTTTCCTATAATTTGATCCTAAGACTGCAAGACATATTGAAAACATTTATCAAAGAGTTGAAAACATTTTGCAAGTCTTAAATATTACTATTGAATTTTAAAGATAAAAACCAATCATTTTATGAGAGGAAATTTAAAGCTAAGGTATATTAATTTACTTTACTAGAATGATTTGACCCAACCATTATATAAAAATTAAATTTTTCTAAGAAAATATTCTAAATAAATTAGAAAAAAATTTTGATTGAGTATGTGATTTCAAGGGATGCAACACTTAAATGTTTAAATAGCTATAGCTTATTATAGCTTACTGCTATAAGGTTAAATATAAATATTCATACCATATTTTCTAGATCAAAATTTTATGAATGCTGACAGATTTATCCTCAGCATAAATATTAAGGTCAACTGCTGCATCCCTAGTGTTATTGTAATTTTGGTTTAACTCTACTTTTCATTTTCTACTTAAGTCAATAGACTAATACATTAAAAATATTAGCATAAAAGTTTTGGATATACAAATACAAAGCATAAAGATGGAGTTTTATGACTTCGACAACTTCAAGGGAGTTGGAATAGAGCTGTATAGGAGCAGAGCTTTTTGTATGTGATTGAAACCAAGCTGGTATTCAAATAAGAGTGTTAAAACTTCAGGGAACTAAGGTCATTCCCAAGATTACCACAAAGAAAATAGCTTGAGAATATACACAAAAAGGAAATGAATAGGGAATTCTAAAATCTCACAATACAAAATCAAATAAGCATTAATAAAATAGTAATGCAAGAAATGAGGGGTAAAAAAGCTGTAAGGCGTATAGAAAACAAGTAGCAAAATGAAAGAGGTAATTCCTTTCCAGAATAAATCTTAAAAAAGGATAAAGTAAGAGGGTTCAGATTTCTTGATTTCAAAATTTACAACAAGGTCACAACAATGTGTTATGGCATAAGGATAGACACAGAGCACAATGCAGTAGAATAGAAAGAAAAGAAATAAGCCGAAAAAAAAAAAAAAGAAAGAAGCCTTTGTATATATAGTCAAATGATTTTCGACAAGAACGCCAAGACAATTTACTGGGGAAAGTACAATCTTTCTGACTAAGTGTTGAGATAACTGGATATCCACATGCAAAAAGCCAAAGACCAACAAAATAATAATCCAGTTTAAAAATTTGAAAAGACATTTCTTCAAAGAAGATATACAAATGAATCTAAAAGCACATGAAGAGATGTTCAATATCACTAACTCTTACGAAATTGAAAATCAAACCCACAATGAAATCACTTTGTACCCAATAGAGTGGCTACTGTTAAAAAAATAGAACAAAACAGAAAAAAGCAAACAAACAAGTATTGATGAGGAAGGATGTGGAAAAACTGGAATCCTTGGCACTAATGGTGGGAATGTATAACGGTGAGATTGATATGGAAAGATTGATATGGTGGTTCCTAAAAAAATTAAACATTAAATTACTATATGATCCAGAAATTCTGCTGCTAAATGTATATACTCAAAGGAATTGAAAGCAAGGACATAGATATATATTTGTACACCTATACTGATAGCAGCATTATTTATAATAGCCAAAGAGCTTGAAGAAGTACAAGCGTCCATTTGTGGATGAATGGATAAACAAGATGTGGTATAGGCATAAAATGTAATATTCAGCCTTTAAAAGGAACAGAATTCCAATATATGCTATACCATAGATGGATCTTAAAAATTCTATGAAAGAGAAATAAGCCAGATACAAAAAATAGAAATATTGTACACTTTTACTTAATTTGTATACCCAGAGTGGTCAAATTCATAGAGATAGAAAGTAGAATAGTGGTTTCTAACAGCTGAGGGGAAAGAGGATGAAGAGGTATTGTTTAATAGATGTAGAAATTTCAATCTAGGGTGATGAAAAAGTTCTGGATATGGACACTAAAGAAGCTTGTGAAACAATGTAAATATATTAATATATAATATATTAATAATGAATCCTGCAATGAAAAATGGTTAAATAATCAATTTTACGATATGTACATTTTATCCCAATTAAAAAGATATTAGTTTAAAAGTTTTCAAAAATAGTAAATGCCTGTTAAAATTTCCCAGCAATATAGACTTCCAGGAAGTGAAAACAGAAAGCGTTACTTCCCTCACTCTCGCTCCTAGGATTCTTTATCTTTGAAAAGACGAGTTAAACCAATTTTATGATATTAGCCTAGATTTCTTAAGTAAAGAACACAGGCACTGTGTAGGAAGTGCTAGTAAAAATTAACAAAAATATGAGACTTATAAAGAGGAAAATGAAAGTATATATGACAAAAGAGCAATTGGTTACATGGGATCATAAGTGTTTATCCAAATATAGGGCTCAGGCAGAACTTGAGTTCTTTCTAGATGGTTAAATAGTATCATGAGCACAGATGGGACTTTTTGGCTCCTAACCCATGTAAAATGTGATGTGTGTTTGTAAGATAATCCCTTATGGCACAGCAAGGCATGTCTCTATTTTATATAGAACTTAGTTTTATAGTCAATAACTTCTTAATGTTAAAATGTTAACTTCAGAAATCTACTCTGTGAAAATGCTTAGTTGAGTCGATTTTCACCATCGGTTTATTTACTCACATATGTAGTTCTCCAGGATAAAGCACTGAGTTCAAAAGTCTGTGTGATTAAAAAAAAACACAACAAAAAATGCCACTGTGATCTTAATTATTATAATTCTTATCCCAGAGTTAGGCAAACTTCATTTTTATTATCCAGATAAAGTGGTTTCTACTTCTTTCATTGTGTGGCACATTCTTACACCTCTCTATTGTCCTAACTGGTTTTCTTCTCTTCCTCTCAATTGTAAATATTCTGTCCCCTCTGAGACAGAACTTTCCTCTGTGAAGCATTTCCTATCAACTACAAGGCATGTATTGTGAGAGTTGGACTATAAAGACAGCTGAGTGCCGAAGAATTGATGCTTTCAAACTGTGGTGCTGAGAGTCCTTCAGACAGCAAGGAGATCCAACCAGTCAATCCTAAAGAAAATCAACCCTGAATGTTGGTTGGAAGGACTGGTGCTGAAGCTGAAGCTCCAGTCACTTGGCTACCTGATGCAAAGAGCCAGCTCATTGGAAAAGACCCTGATGCTGAGAAAGATTGAGGGCAAGAGGAGAAGGGGGCGACAGAGGATGAGGTGATTGGGTGGCATCACTGACTTAATGGACATGAGTTTGAGCAAACTCGGAGACAGTGAAGAACAGGGAAGCCTGGTGTGCTGCAGTTCATGGGGTCACAAAGAGTCAGGCACAACTTAGTGACTGAACAACAAGGCATGTGCATACTCTTTACCACAGTAATTGGATCAGTGGCCATTGAAATGTGTATTTCCTTGTACCTTTGCCTGCTGCTTAGAGACTTCATGTGGGTATATCTTTTTGCCTCTATAGACTGTCCAGACACACACATTTGTTGTTGTTGTTGAATTGCTAAGTCGTGTCTGACTCTTTGCAACCCCATGGACTGTAGCCCACCATGCTCCTCTGTACATGGGATTTTCCAAGCAATAATAGTGGAGTGGGTTGCCATTTCTTTCTCCAGAGGATCTTCCCAACTCAGGGATTGAACCCTTGTCTTCTGCATTGACAGATGGATTGTTTAGTGCTGAACCACCATGGAAGCCCAGTATACACATAACAAGACATTAATGCCATACTAGATACCTAACATGTAAGCAGCAAGTACATGATGATGGCCTGTGGTGCTAACAGATATTCATTAATAATGTTACCTGCCACCTTCATATCTGCCTACTGTAATAAAAATTTTATGCAAATTATTTCTGTGTATGTTTTATGGATAAAAGCATAAAACTAAAGAGTACATCATGAAAAATGCCAGGCTGGATGAAGCACACGCTGGGATCAAGATTGTCAGGAGAAATATCAATAACCTCAGATATGCAGATGACACCACCATTATGGCAGAAAGTGAAGAAGAATTAAAGAACCTCTTGATGAAAGTGAAAGAGGAGCATGAAAAAGTTGACCTAAAACTCAACATTCAGAAAACTAAGATCATGGCATCTGGTACTATCACTTCATGGCAAATAGATGGAGAAACAGTGGAAACAGTGAGAAACTTTAATTTTGGGGCTCCAAAATCACTGCAGATGGTGATTGCAGCCATGAAATTAAAAGATGTTTGTTTCTTGGAAGAGAACCTATGACCAACCTAGACAGCATATTAAAAAGCAGAGACATTACTTTGCCAACAAAGGTCCATCTAGTCAAAGCTATGGTTTTTCCAGTAGTCATGTATGGATGTGAGAGTTGGACCATAAAGAAAGCTGAACACTGAAGAATTGATGCTTTTGAGGTGTGGTGTTGGAGAAGACACTTGAGAGTCCCTTGGACAGCAAGGAGATCAAACCTGTCAATCCTAAAGGAAATCAGTCCTGAATATTCATTGGAAGGACTGATGCTGAAGCTGATACTCCAATACTTTGGCCACCTGATGCAGAGAACTGACTCACTGTAAAAGACCCTGATGCTGGGAAAGATTGAAGTCTGGAGAAGGGGACGACAGAGGATGAGATGGTTGGATGGCATCACCAACTCGATGGACACGAGTTTAAGCAAGCTCCGAGAGTTGGTGATGGACAGGGAAGCCTGGTGTGCTGCAGTCCTTGGGGTCACAAAGAGTTGGACATGACTGAGCAACTGAACTGAACTGAAAATGTTTATATTTATAAAAATATAAAACATAAAAATATGTTTCATAGTCTCTTAGACATGATTTTTTAATTTCCCTAAACTCTACACATAAAAATGTATTCACTAAACTGATTTCCTAACCCTCTAATTGGTTTGAGATTGTTTATCCATGCTGGGTCCCTTACAGGATTAATACTTCTCGAAAATGTAAAATATTATTATCCTTATCATTTTGCATATTCAGGAGTTTGGGAAAATACAATATTATACTGCATTTACATTTCTTAAAGTAATTCTTGATTTTTTGAATGATGTGGGCTGGCCAGCATTTTGAGTTAAAATTGATGGGTTTTGCACTAAGTATTTGTTATTTTATAATTTGTTTCCCTAGATATTTGACATTATGAAGCACATCACAAATTTGATTTTAAAACTATGAAGATTGGCACTCCTTCAGTGCATGTTTCTATTCTGAATTTGAGGCTAGCATCAACTCTTGCCTACAACTGTAAGTGAGGCCAGTGATAAACCTTGTCTACATCTACAAGTGGGAGCCACACTAATGCTTACCTGTGACTGTCAATAAACCAGTAGTAGCTCTTGATGTTACCTGGAACCTATGGAGTTGTGCAGTAGAGGCTGATGTTTGCCTTTCTGGGTACGCAGTGGTACCCAGAGCAACCATGGCAGCCATCACCTGAGAAGCTGTTAGAAATGCAAGTTCTCTGGTGCCACATCAGACCTACTGAAGCAGAAACTCAGAGGATAAGGATGCAAGATCTGTGGTTTAGTCAGTACTCCAGATGACTATGATGAACCAAACAGTGATCAAACCATGGATCTGCCCATCATTTACTGTTAATGTAACTACTTCGTTCAGTAGCAACATGCTCAGGTCTGTCCTCCAGGCATTGGGACAAGTCTTGCTTGGTCTAAGCCAGTCTTCTGCATGCTATTTACCTTGGGCAGGATTATCGTAGGGGAGGGTATGCTAACTACTTTTAGCCAATGCGTTATAAAATAAGCTTACTGTTCTCTTGTGGGAAAGATTCTGCTCCCTGATAAAAAAGAGAGCCAGTCCTGTGAAGAAAAAGCTATTTTACCACCAACACATCACCTGCCCCCTGCTTTCTGCATGAATATAGTTGTGCGATGTCTGGAATAGCGGCTGCCAAATTGCAGCTAAAAAGGGAAGGTAAGAGAAATGCAGAAACACCAACTCAGTGGCCTGATACTGTAGAGCTCCTAGCAAACCAGGAATCCACCTGTACCAGAGCACACGATAGGTGAGTTACACTATCCTTACGGTTTAAGGCACAGATGCTCAGGTACACCTTCATTTTCAGGCAAGAAATCTTAACTGATTAAAAACTGTGAATGCTGACATTTTGGCAGACATCATACCAGCTGCAGGAGTTTATAAAGGGATTGCCAATTGAATATAGTTTAGGTATCTTATGGCTCCTAGTTAATTATGATGAAAGCATAATTTGGAGATTTGAAGATTAATTTCAATAGCCAATGCCCACATTCTCTAATTGTGCTTCAGATTAAATGAATTTTAGGGCTGTGGCAGAGCAGTGCATTTGTAAGAGAATGGAGGAGAGATGTAGGCTTATCTGGTGAGTCGATATAATGCATGACTCTTCAGGTGGAGAACATCATTGAATTCCAGTGGGCAAAGGAACAAGGGAATTAAGACGAGGTTGTGGAGGGGGTAGTAGGTACTCATTAGGAACTGGAATCAAGTGCAGTGGGTTGTAATGCCAGGTTTTTAAGCAGAGAATTAATGTATGTGTTATGGGAAAAGAGAGGAAAAAGTTACTGGCTCTGTCTCAGTTCAGTTCAGTCACTCAGTCGTGTCTGACTTTGTGACCCCATGAATCGCAGCATGCCAGGCCTCCCTGTCCATCACCAACTCCTGGAGTCTACCCAAATCCATGTCCATCGAGTCGGTGATGCCATCCAGCCTCCCATCCTCTGTTGTCCCCTTCTCCTCCTGCCCCAAATCTCCCCCAGCATCAGAGTCTTTTCCAATGAGTCAACTCTTCGCATGATGTGGCCGAAGTATTGGAGTTTCAGCTTCAACATCAGTCCTACCAATGAACACCCAAGACTGATCTCCTTTAGACCTGGTTGGATCTCCTTGTAGGCCAAGGGACTGTCAAGAGTCTTCTCCAACACCACAGTTCAAAAGCATCAATTTTTCAGCGTTCAGCTTTCTTCACAGTCCAACTCTCACATCCACACATGACCACTGGAATAACCATAGCCTTGACTAGATGGACCTTTGTTGGCAAAGTAATGTCTCTGCTTTTTAATATGCTATCTAGTTTGGTCATAACTGTCCTTCCAAGAAGTAAGCGTCTTTTAATTTCATGGCTGCAATCACCATCTGCAGTGATTTTGGAGCCCCCAAAAATAAAGTCTGACACTATTTCCACTGTTTCCCCATCTATTTCCCATGAAGTGATGGGACCAGATGCCATGATCTTAATTTTCTGAATGTTGAGCTTTAAGCCAACTTTTTCACTCTCCTTGTTCACTTTCATCAAGAGGCTTTTTAGTTCCTCTTCACTTTCTGCCATAAGGGTGGTGTCATCTGCATATCTGAAGTTATTAATATTTCTCCTGGCAATCTTGATTCTAGATTGTGCTTCCTCCAGCTCAGCGTTTCTCATGATGTACTCTGCATATAAGTTAAATAAGCAGAGTGACAATATACAGCCTTGACATACTCCTTTTCCTATTTGGAACCAGTCTGTTGTTCCATGTCCAGTTCTAACTGTTGCTTCCTGACCTGCATATGCTCTGTCTAGAGAGACTGAAAAAGCAAATTTTATTGCTTTATTTTGTACACTAGTATGTTATTTAATGAAGTAATTCTTTTGGGGTTCCCCAAGGCTGTCCATATGTCTTTAGTGATTTGCTAAAAGAACTCAGGGGTGCAGCATAAAGTCATACCTACACCTAAGATTTATTACATGTATACAGCTGGATCTATTAGGTAAAACAATACAGAAGGAATCCAGGTAAATTTGCATCCACCTTTCTGTGCTCTCTCCTGTCTTTAAGTGGTCACAGAAAGAACATTTTCCTTCCAGGAGCAAAACACGGCAACATATGTGTGATGTTTCTGCCCAAGGAAGCCTGTTTGTAGCTGCTCACATAGGCATTATCTGCCTAGCAACTAGCAAAATTCCAGACTCTCAGCAGATGGTTAACATAGGTCACATATTATATACCAACTGTCTAAGCACAATGAAACATCCCTATCAGGTAGGGAAAGTTTCAGAAGATGCAACCTTCAAAGCAGAATCTTTTAACACAACAGCATCAAACATTCTGTATAAACTATTTGCTGCACAGTACTTACCATTGAAATAATAAAATTGGGCAGGGCTAAGCTGAAATCAAGATTGCTGGGAGAAATATCAATAACCTCAGATATGCAGATGACACCATCCTTATGGCAGAAAGTAAAGAAGAACTAAAGAGCCTCTTGATGAAAGTGAAAGATCTTGGAGCATGAAAAAGTTGGCTTAAAACTCAACATTCAGTAAATGAAGATCATGGCATCCGGTCCTATCACTTCCTGGCAAATAGATGGGAAACAGTGGAAACAGTGGCAGATTTTATTTTTGGAGGTTCCAAAATCACTGCAGATGGTAACTGCAACCATGAAATTAAAAGATGCTTACTTCTTGGAAGGAAAGTTATGAGCAGCCTAGACGGTATATTAAAAAGCAGAGACATTACTTTGCCAACAAAGGTCTGTCTAGTCAAGGCTATGGTTTTTCCAGTGGTCGTGTATGGATGTGAGAGTCGGACTATAAAGAAAACTGAGCGCAGAGGAATTGATGCTTTTGAACTGTGGTGTTGGAGAAGACTCTTGAGAGTCCCTTGGACTGCAAGGAGATCAAACCAGTCCATCCTAAAGGAGATCAGTCCTGAATATTCCTTGGAAGGACTGATGCTGCAGCTGAAACTCCAATACTTTGGCCACCTGATGCGAAGAGCTGACTCATTGGAAAGATCCTGATGCTGGGCAAGATTGAAGGTGGGAGGATAAGGGGAGGACAGAAGATGAGATGCTTGGATGGCATCACCGACTCAACAGACATGAGTTTGAGTAAACTCCGGGAGTTGGTGATGGACAGGGAAGCCTGGCGTGCTGTAGTCCATGGGATCACAAAGAGTCGGAGATGACTGAGCGAGTGTACTGAACTGATTGTCACATATATTTCAAGTTCATTTTGTAATGGTTTCCACTTGCTATCACTCACTTAGTAACCAAAGTATGACTTGTATAGTAAGTAAGAAAAAAATGACAAAATTTTAACATTTCCATCAGACAGTAGAAAAGCACTACGAAACTAGGATAATATATTTAACTTTGTCAGCTGACTTTCATTTGGCTAATTTTTAAAAAAATGATTTTAGCCCACATCAGTGTAAAGGGTAATGGTCACAGCATTTAGGTGGTTTAAGAAGCATTGATAGAAAATAAAGAATTAATATCAAAGGTGGGTGTAACTAGCTGTCCGATTTGAGAAAGGTGGTAGAGAAGATGAAGTTGGTGATATGTTTTGGTTCAGTTGCTAAGTTGTGTCCGACTTTGTGAGCCCATGGACTGCAGCACAGCAAGCTTCCCTGTCTTTCACTATCTCCCAGAGTTTGCTCAAACTTAGGCCCATTGCGTCAGTGATGTCATCCAACCATCTCATCCTCTGTCGTCCCCTTCTTCTCCTGCTCTCAATCTTTCCCAGCATCAGGGTCTTTTCCAATGAGTCAGTTCTTCGCATCAGGTGGCCAAAGTATTGGAGTTTCAGCTTCAGCATCAATGTTTCCAGTGAATATTCAGGACTGATTTCCTTTAGGATTAATTGGTTTGATCTCCTTGCAGTCCAAGGGACTCTCAGTAGTCCTCTAAGCACCACAGTTCAAGAACATCAATTTGTTGCTTAGCCTTGTTTATGATCTAACTCTCATATCTGTACATGACTACTGGAAAAACCATAGTTTTGATTGTACAGAATTTTGTCAGCAAAGTGATGTCTCTGCTTTTTAATATGCTGTCTAGGTTTGTCATAGATATTCTTCCAAAGAGCAAGCATATTTTAATTTGATGGGTGGATGCCAATAACGTACATTTCAATTTGGAATGTTGTAAAGCAAAGCTGGTTATGTTGATAGTAAAGTGGAATAAGGACTCCCTTTCACTTTTAATTTGGAAAGAGGGCTGTATTTCCTCTTCTTTATGCTTCTTGGGTTTGCTCAATTTGCAGAAATACTAGATATACCTAACAAATGCAGAATATATTATACTAAGTGGGTATAAAATTGCACTCAAGCAATCTGCTTTCCAAATGGTACATCATTCACTAAATTCTAGCCAAGGCCCAGAGGTTTTGGATCACAGACACTTTAAAGAAAAATTGTTTTTTTCCCTATTCAGTGGAAGGAGAAGCTGTTATTGTCAAGTACCTAGTATGAGATTATGGTACAGTGACAAACTCACAGTCTCTGGTTGAAATGAGCAGTGTAGTTGCATGGCCTAAATGTGTGACTTTTTTTTTTTTTTCCTCTTTCTTTCTGTTTTTTTTTTTTTTTTTGTATAGTTGCTTTACAAAGTTGTGTTAATTTCTAGTACACAGCAAAGTGAATCATCTATACGTATACATATGTGAAAAGTGGAGGTGTTATTCTCTCAGTCATGTCTGACTCTTTGTGACCCCATGGACTATAGCCTGCCAGGCTCCTCTGCCCATGGAATTCTCCAGGCAAGAATGTTGGAGTAGGTCACCATTCCCTTCTCTAGGGGATCTTCCCACTTAGGGATCGAATTTAGGTCTCCTGCATTCAGGCAGATTCTTTAATGTCTGAGCCCTATATCCCCTCTTTTTTGATCTCCTTCTCATGTAAGTCACCATAGAACACTGAGTTCCCTGAGGTATACAAGTAGGGTCTCATTAGTTACCTATTTTATACATAATAGTAGTGTATATATGCCAATCCATTTCTTAATCTATCTTTATATATGGAAGCTCAGAAAGAGTCCAAAAGAGCTCTCAATCCTTCAATTAAAAAAATTCAGCCTAAGTTCTAATTGTGTTGCTCGAATATATAAACACAAGTTAAGGAGACACAGTGTGTGCGTAACTACTGTTTTTCATATGTTATCTACTCAAGAGGCAACTAGTAGTCAAGCATGGTTTTGCTGTAGCTTCACATTTATCTCTGGCATATTAAACATCAGTATAGGGAGACAAAAGGCATTATCTCAGTTAATCTTTTGAAATGTGGTTTAAAATCATAGATTTTCATAGAAGGTAAAACTACTAAAATGGCGCTCTGAGGATCTTTATAGGATGCTGTGCATACACAAGGGAGAGCAACTCTACAAGGAGCTAAGAGTGATAGAGTGTTTATAACTGTGGTGCCTACAGCCTGCCAAGGACTGTGGCAGTTGCTTTTTTGGTGTAACTACTTTCTTCCTCACTGTGACTCTAGAAATGATACAGAATCTTATTTTCTTATTGAGAAAAAAAAATGGAACTAGACTGGTTGAAGTAAAAAACCCTGAAGTTCATATGGTTTTAAGGAGAAGAGCTGGAACTGAGTTACTACCTACTCTGGTCCATAATTTAAGCTTTTCTTCCCCACAATGGCTGAGTACAGACTCCTCACATTTAAATGAGTGAAATAGAAATTTTACTCAATAAAACATGAATATGAAGGCTAAAATTATTCTTTGGGATAAGGCAGGGAAGAAAGGACACTTTGAATCTCAGAAAATTTGCCTTGTTGGAAGTCTTGAAGTAGTCTTCACTATCTTCCATGTACTATCACATTTTTCTTCCCTTTTGCTATCTAGTCACTCAGTCATGTCCAACTCATTGTGACCCCATGGACTGTAGCTGGCCAGACTCCTCTGTCCATGGGATTTCCCAGTCAAGAATACTGGAGTGGGTTGCCATTTCCTTTTCCAGGGCGTCTTCCTGACCCAGGGATTGAACCTGTGTTTCCTGCTTGGCAGGCGAATTCTTTACCACTGAGCCACCAGGGAAGATAGTTTCTTCCCTTTATTACCCCCATCATTCCCTTGATACTCGTATATGAAACAACTAACAATCTAGCACCGTTGTACCATCATTCCACATTCAACAATTTTATGGAGAGAAAAGAGTGATGTTTTCATTTTGCTTCATTCAAAGATAAGTACTAGATCGAGAATATAATCACAAATAAGAAGAAAATGTGTTTTGTTGGTTAAAAATATAAGACTGCAGTCAGATTTTTCAAGAATGTACCAAGGGTACACAGTTTTAGAAATTCCAGTGTTTTCTTTGGAGTGACCTTTCTGTCCCAGTCTTGCAGCCAAGATATCACTGTCTTTCATGGCAGTATTTTTTTCACAACGGCATGCTATTCCAGTGGGGAATGAATGTGATAAACTTTCTTGAATTTTAAAAATTTAAAATATCAAACATTTACATATGAAATTTCCAGCTCTGACTATTTTAGTATGTAATACCAGTATTTGTGTACATAGAAATATTTTTTTCAATGTAAATTATTGTAAAAACCTAAAAATGTACCTCTGCTGTTAAAAAGGAATGCCCCAAGAGATAATATTGAAGTCTTCTTAGTGCCCTACGACTAGCTTCTTAATGTAAGGTTCATACTTTAGGATTTCATTTTCACTGAAAAAAACAACACCGCCGATTTTGATTTTGTTCCTTTCTCTGAAGGGTAATTTCTTCAGTGGCTCAGAAGGTAAAGAATCTGCCTCCAATGCAGGAGACCTGGGTTCAGTCCCTAGGTCAGGAATATCCCCTGCAGAAGGGAATGGCTATCCACTCCAGTAGTCTTGGCTGGAGAATTTCATGGACAGATCATTACAAACCAACCATACTCCAATAAAAAAATGAATATTCAATTTGATACTAGCGGTAGATCTAGAAATCTTCATTTTCAATTAGCACTGGTCAAGTCTGATGTATATGATTGGTCAAGTCTAATGTATATGTTTGGACTATTTTTTAGGAAATGCTTCATTAGTACAATGAGCTATCAAAATTGGAGAAGAGGTTTTAACAGAAAGACTGAGAATTCCACTGAATCACTGATGTCTGTGGAGTGTAATCACTTTGAGCATTATAGGATCACACAGATTTCCTGATATGCACACAATTAGTTCTATAAGCACCAAGATCCATTTAATGTGCTAGGGTCCCACACCTCCTTCCTGGTAAGGAGATCATCTGTACAGATATCGGATGAGATGAGCGATTAGGTTTGGACAATGATACAGAGGCTTACAAAGCCCTTT
Source organism: Cervus canadensis (assembly GCF_019320065.1). Classification (NCBI taxonomy): domain Eukaryota; kingdom Metazoa; phylum Chordata; class Mammalia; order Artiodactyla; family Cervidae; genus Cervus; species Cervus canadensis. Next base: position 18,824,562 of record NC_057409.1, on the reverse strand, counting down.
GTGAAAGATAGCAAAATTTTTGATAACTGAAAGGAAGGCATTTATTAGGCAACTTCAGGGTAGAGGCCACTGAAATGTACAGTGAGTATGTCAGTCTGATAGTCCAAATAAGTAGTCACTTTATTCTATGTGATTAGGTAGAACTTTAGTCTAAATTCTACCCTCAAGTGGATGATAGTATTGAGCTTGGATACTTAACAGGGCTTTCAGCTATTTATTTAAAACCAATGACATATCTCATAAGTATCAAAATAGTTTTATTATTAAAGGAAAATTATCCCCTATAGATGTGTAAGATAGATTAGCCTTATGATAGTCACTCAGGTAGCAGTTTTATGGGATATTAAATATATGTATATATATAATATATATATATATATATATATATATATATATATATATATATATAATGGCAACTCACTCCAGAATTCTTGCCTAGGGAATTCCATGGACAGAGAAGCCTGGTGGGCTACAGTCCGTGGGGTCACAAAGAGTCAGACACGACTGAGCGACTAACTTTACTTTACTTTACATATATTTAGCTATATATATGTGTATAATTTTTTAGTCATGATTAACAGAAACCCTTTGGAGAAATCATAGCTTTTCTAATGGCTGATCTTTGAAATAAAAAATGTGATAATGATACTTTCACAAGTTAGTGGCATTTTTATCTATCTAAGCTGAAATATTTCAAGCTTCTCTATACTTTGAAGCATTGATTGACAGGGTACTTATTGTGTTTCAGAAATGTCACCCACTTTGAAAATAGCTAACAAAGAACACGTGTCAGATCTGATGCCAGACTGTAAAAATACACATTCTTAAGTAAAAGTTTTCTTCAAGACCCTCCAGTCTTCTGTTGGCATCTTGATACTAGCCAACTTATAAAGAAAAATAAACATCACAATACCAAATAAAAGAAGTATGATCAGCCTCTTATCTGTGGGTGTTATTTACATGGTATCTTTTCTTAAGTATAGTATTTGGAGTGTTAATTATTAGAAATGAACATTGGCATTTTATTAGGCTTTTATTTTTTTTGGCATGTGGGATCTTGGTTCCCCAACCAGGGTTTGCACCTGCACCCCCTGCATTGGAAGTGTGAAGTCTTAATCACTGGACCAGCAGGGAAGTCCCTAGGCTTGTTTTGTTAGGAACTTTTTGTAGTTCCAAATTTATAAAAATTTTCTGTAAGGGACAAAACTGGCTAGCAAGAGCTACCAGGCAAATTGATATACACGTCTTAATGTATACCTCCTAGAGTACTCATTTTAACCTCTTTTTAAAAAAAAAAAAAAACTTGGGGGGAGGAGCCAAGATGGCGGAGGAGTAGGACGGGGAGACCACTTTCTCTCCTACAAATTCATCAAAAGAATAACTGAATGCAGAGCCAACCTCACAAAACAACTTCTGATCGCTAGCTGAGGTCATCAGGCGCCCAGAAAAGCAGACCATTGTCTTCGAAAGGAGGTAGGACAAAATATAAAAGATAAAAAGTGAGACAAAAGAGCTAAGGACGGAGACCCGTCCCGGGAAGGGAGTCTTAGGCGGCCTTGCTTGGGCTAGGGTCCGGGCCTGAGGGCCCTGAGGACAATCGGAGGGAGCTTCTGTGAGGTGCCAACTTGAACTGTGGGAGACCAAAAGAGAGAAAATTAACCGGCCGGAACACACTGCCGGCCGTTCGCAGAACAAAGGGACGGAGAAAGTCCCAAGAAGAGGTCGCAGGCTGCGGACCCGCCCAGCCCCGCCGGAGGCAGGAGGCAGGGGGGAGGGGAAGGTCGCAGCGAGACACAGGGCGCAGGCACCCGACCGGCGCGGGCGGGGACTGGGGCTGGGGACGCAGAGGGCGGAAGGCGCGCGCACCCGACTGGCGTCAGCGGAAACTGAGACTGGGTCCGCGGAAGGGAGTGAGTGCGCCACACCTGGGGATAGTGCGCCCATCAAGCCCCTCGCTGCCTGGACCGCTCTGACGGGGAAGGCACAGAGAGCAGGCGCAGCTTTTCCTTCCGCGCTTTTGTGTAACACCCGAGGGCTGGAACCTAGCGCAGCGCGGGGCGCGCTCCATATAGAACAGCCGGGAGCCTGAGCAGCGCAGAGGGAGAAAGCAGCGTCAGCCCCACCCGGCAGCGCCAGCCCCGCCCCCGCAGGGCCAGCCCCTCCCCGCAGCGTCAGCCCCTCCCCGCAGCGTCAGCCCCGCCCCGCAGCGCAAAGGAACTAGCTAACTGAATAAGAGTCCACCTCCGCCCGCCTGTGTCAGGGCGGAAATGAGGCTCTGAAGAGACCGGCAAACAGAAGCCAAATAAACAAAGGGAACCGCTTCAGAAGGGACTGGTGCAACAGATTAAAATCCCTGTAGAAAACACCGACTTCACCGGAAGGGCCCTGTAGATATCGAGAAGTGTAAGCTGGAACGAGGAGCTATCTGAAACTGAGCCGAACCCACACTGACCGCAACAGCTCCAGAGAAACTCCTAGATATATTTTTACTTTTTTTTTTCTAAGTAAGGAAAAAAGAAAAAAATTTTTTTTTCTTTTTATATTTTTTCTTTTTTATTTTTTCTCTTTTATTTTCCTTTAAAATTCCCTATTACTCCCCCATTACTCCTTAACTTTCATTTTCATAGATTTTTACGATTTTTTTAATTAGGGGAAAAAAATTTTTTTTTTCTTTCTTTCTTTTTTTGTTTTTTTTTTCTTTTTTTTCTTTTTCTTTTTTCTTCTTTTTTTTCCTTTCCATTTTCTCTTTTATTTTCTATTTTTCTTTTTCTCTTATTTCTTTTAAAGTCCTCTAGTACTCCTCTACTACTCTTCATTTTCATTTTCACTACACTATAACCTTACCAAAAAAAAAAAGAAGCCCTATCTTTAAACCGAAGATTATTCTCTCCCAATCCTGACTCTCTGTTTTCTACCTCAGAACACCTCTATTTCCTCCTTTCCCCTTCTCTTCCCAATCCAATTCTGTGAATCCTTGTAGGTGTCTGAGATACGGAGAACACTCCGGGAACAGACAGCTGCGTAGATCTGTCTCTCTCCTCTTGAGTCCCCCTTTTTCTCCTCCTGCTCATCTCTATCTCCCTCCTCCCTTTTCTCCTGTTCATGTAACTCTGTGAACCTCTCTGGGTGTCCCTAACGGGGGAGAATCTTTTCGCCATTAACCTAGAAGTTTTATTATCAGTGCTGTATAGTTGGAGAAGTCCTGAGAATACAGGAAGAATAAAACTGAAATCCAGAGGCAGGAAACTTAAGCCCAAAACCTGAGAACACCAGAAAACTCCTGACTACATGGAACTTTAAGCAATAAGTGACCGTCCAAAAGCCTCCATACCTACACTGAAACCAACCACCACCCAAGAGCCAGTAAGTTTTAGAGCAAGACATACCACGCAAATTCTCCAGCAACACAGGAACATAGCCCCGAATGTCAACATACAGGCTGCCCAAGGTGACACCTAACACATAGACCCATCTCAAAACTCATTACTGGGCACTCCATTGCTCTCCAAAAAGAAGAAATCAAGTTCCACGCGCCAGTACACTGACGCAAGCTTCCCTAACCGGGAAACCTTGACAAGCCAATCGTCTAACCCCACCCACTGGGTAAATCCTCCACAATAAAAAGGAACCACAGACCTCCAGAATACAGAAAGTCCACTCCAGACACAGCAATCTAACAAGATGAAAAGGCAAAGAAATACCCAACAGGTAAAGGAACATGAAAAATGCCCACCAAGTCAAACAAAAGAGGAGGAGATAGGGAATCTACCTGAAAAAGAATTTAGAATAATGATAATAAAAATGATCCAAAATCTTGAAAACAAAATGAAGTTACAGATAAATAGCCTGGAAACAAAGATTGAAAAGATACAAGAATTGTTTAATAAAGACCTAGAAGAAATAAAAAGAGTCAATTAAAAATGAACAATGCAATGAATGAGATCAAAAACACTTTGGAGGGAACCAAGAGTAGAATAACGGAGGCAGAAGATAGGATAAGTGAGGTAGAAGATAAAATGGTGGAAATAAATGAAGCAGAGAGGAAAAAAGAAAAAAGGATAAAAAGAAATGAGGACAACCTCAGGGACCTCTGGGACACTGTGAAACGCCCCAACATTCGAATCATAGGAGTACCAGAAGAAGAAGACAAAAAGAAAGGCCATGAGAAAATACTCGAGGAGATAATAGCTGAAAACTTCCCTAAAATGGGGAAGGAAATAGCCACTCAAGTCCAAGAAACCCAGAGAGTCCCAAACAGGATAAACCCAAGGCGAAACACCCCAAGACACATATTAATCAAACTAACAAAGATCAAACACAAAGAACAAATATTAAAAGCAGCAAGGGAAAAACAACAAATAACACACAAAGGGATTCCCATAAGGATAACAGCTGACCTATCAATAGAAACCCTCCAGGCCAGAAGGGAATGGCAGGACGTCCTGAAAGTAATGAAAGAGAATAACCTACAACCTAGATTACTGTATCCAGCAAGGATCTCATTCAGATATGAAGGAGAACTCAAAAGCTTTACAGATAAGCAAAAGCTGAGAGAATTCAGCACCACCAAACCAGCTCTCCAACAAATGCTAAAGGATCTTCTCTAGACAGGAAATGCAGAAAGGTTGTATAAACGTGAACCCAAAACAACAAAGTAAATGGCAACGGGACCACACCTATCAATAATTACCCTAAATGTAAATGGGCTGAATGCCCCAACCAAAAGACAAAGATTGGCTGAATGGATACAAAAACAAGACCCCCATATATGCTGTCTACAAGAGACCCACCTCAAAACAAGAGACACATACTGACTAAAAGTGAAGGGCTGGAAAAAATATTTCATGCAAATGGAGACCAAAAGAAAGCAGGAGTCGCAATACTCATATCAGATAAAATAGACTTTCAAATAAAAGCTGTGAAAAGAGACAAAGAAGGACACTACATAATGATCAAAGGATCAATCCAAGAAGAAGATAAAACAATTATAAATATATATGCACCCAACATAGGAGCACCGCAATATGTACGGCAAACACTAACGAGTATGTAGAAAGGAATCAGGATTAATCTAGTATAACAACGAATAATAGTGGGAGACATGATAATTACATATCGGTTGTATTGTTTCCACTCACAACTATGGATAGATCAACTAAACAGAAAATTAACAAGGAAACACAAACTTTAAATGACACAATGGACCAGCTAGACCTAATTGATATCTATAGGACATTTCACCCCAAAACAAGCAACTTCACCTTTTTCTCAAGTGCACACGGAACCTTCTCCAGAATAGATCACATCCTGGGCCATAAATCTAGTCTTGGAAAATTCAAAAAAATTGAAATCATTCCAGTCATCTTTTCTGACCACAGTGCAGTAAGATTAGATCTCAATTACAGGAAAAAAAATGTTAAAAATTCAAACATATGGAGGCTAAATAACACGCTTCTGAATAACCAACAAATCATAGAAGAAATCAAAAAAGAAATCAAAATATGTATAGAAATGAATGAAAATGAAAACACAACAACCCAAAACCTATGGGACACTGTAAAAGCAGTGCTAAGGGGAAGGTTCATAGCATTACAGGCTTACATCAAGAAACAAGAAAAAAGCCAAATAAATAACCTAACCCTACACCTAAAGCAATTAGAGAAGGAAGAAATGAAGAACCCCAGGGTTAGCAGAAGGAAAGAAATCTTAAAAATTAAAGCAGAAATAAATGCAATAGAAACTAAAGAGACCATAGCAAAAATCAACAAAGCTAAAAGCTGGTTTTTTTTTTTTTTTTACAAAATTGACAAACCATTAGCAAGACTCATTAAGAAACAGAGAGAAGAACCAAATTAACAAAATTAGAAATGAAAATGGAGAGATCACAACAGACAACACTGAAATACAAAGGATCATAAGAGACTACTACCAGCAGCTCTATGCCAATAAAATGGACAACTTGGAAGAAATGGACAAATTCTTAGAAAAGTATAACTTTCCAAAACTAAACCAGGAAGAAATAGAAGATCTTAACAGACCCATCACAAGCAAGGAAATCGAAACTGTAATCAAAAATCTTCCAGCAAACAAAAGCCCAGGACCAGATGGCTTCACAGCTGAATTCTACCAAAAATTTAAAGAAGAGCTAACACCTATCTTACTCAAACTCTTCCAGAAAATTGCAGATGAAGGTAAACTTCCAAACTCATTCTATGAGGCCACCGTCACCCTAATTCCAAAACCAGACAAAGATGCCACAAAAAAGAAAACTACAGGCCAATATCACTGATGAACATAGATGCAAAAATCCTTAACAAAATTCTAGCAAACAGAATCCAACAACATATTAAAAAAATCATACACCACGACCAAGTGGGCTTTATCCCAGGAATGCAAGGATTCTTCAATATCCGCAAATCAATCAATGTAATACACCACATTAACAAATTGAAAGATAAAAACCATATGATTATCTCAATAGATGCAGAGAAAGCCTTTGACAAAATTCAACACTCATTTATGATTAAAACTCTCCAAAAAGCAGGAATAGAAGGAACATAATCAAACTTTTAAAGACCACAGGCAATAAAAGCATATCATTCACTGGTACTTTGCATCAGCTTTTACCGTATTAAAACACTTTGTCACTTAAAATAAAAATACTTAAAAAATACTGCCTGACTTAGAATTTCTAAGCCAAGAGGTGTCTCTGTTCATGTTTCAAACTTTCTTGACTCTTCAGTCTAGCACTGCATATAATTTTAAAAAGCATCCCTAATTTTTCTTTCAGAATTTTGTTATCAATGTGGATATTATAACTTAACTTTACATTAAAACTGTTGAAATTTTACCACAGGCCGTGCATAATAAATATTCCATCTGCCAACTGTCATTTTACCTTTAATCTATGTGTTTTTATACACAGTTGTGTTATTAAATTTCTATACACTTGAAATGTACTCAGCTATTTTACTTTTATCTAGTCTTTCTGTGGTTGGGATAGATATTCTCTAGGTGGTAAATTATTTTAAATTCATGGAAACCTGTTTCATTGATTAGAATATGTTTTGTCTTGGTATGTCTTATGTGGATTTAAATGGGCTGTGCATTCCTATACTGTTGAATAGAATTTTAAAAATGTCAGTTAGGTTAAATCAATTGATAATTTGTGCTAATATTCTAAATGCTTACTGATTTTGTTGTCTAATTGTTTTAATGAAAACTGAGAATAATGGTGAAATATTCAACAATATGTGAGCATTTATCTATGGCTTTTTCC